>NW_011889429.1:128241-139777 GCF_000151845.1 Pteropus vampyrus | reverse complement strand
CCCGCCAAACCGCGCCGCCGCTGGGCCGCCCCCACACCCCGCCCGCGGCATTCAACCCGCAGGTTTGGGTGGGCGCTAAGCATTTTGAGCTTTACAGCAGGCAGTGACCAGAAGCAGGCAGTGGACACGCTGGCGTTTTGTCCGCCACCTGGGACGAAACATCTCTGCAAACGTGCCGGTCTCGCAGAGACCCTGGGAGAGCCAGCGTCACCTCTCCACGAGCTCGCGGTCACTCTTATTCCTGTTCCACGACCTTTCCTGTCCTTGGTGCTCTGCCACCCGGGGCTACCAGCAGGAAGGGCAGCTATGTCGGCTCTCACCACGTCGGGTGTTAATTATCGGAGGGCCTACCAAGAGCCAGAGGCTCACAAAACCATTAAAAAGAAACAATGTTTTATTTATAGACGTGGATTAATAGAAACGAAGGTGCTGAGTTAGGCTTCCCCTCCCCCCGCCCCCACGAACAAAGCAAAATGAATGACCTGAGGGCAAATATTAAAGACGATGCTGGAAGTGCTTTAACCCGGGGTCTGATTTCCTGCCAGATGTGGGCGCAGACGCCTTTCTCATTTCATCAGCTTCTTCGTGGGCACCCAGGAAGCTGACGGGATGGCCTGGCGCTCCAGCTAACCCTTGCTGTTGACGAAGAATGCATTCCTCGAGGCTCTTTGTGCTGTCAATGAGGGCGTGACTCACCACACAGGCCCACGGGGCTTGGGTGCATCAGGCCACCAGCAGGGCATTGGAAACGGAACCCCGGCTCCTGCCGGCCTCACGCGCAGGTGTGTCTGCAGCTCTTACTGATGGAGAAGCAGAGCCCCCCACGCGTCCAGCCTCCCCACCGTCTCTGAGCCCCGCTTCTCCACGGACACGTGCTCTGTGTCTCTGCGGTGCGCGGTGTGCGGTGTGCGGTGTGCGGCGCAGTGGAAACGGCTCCGGTCCCAGCAAATGTGCTTCATACCTCTCATTTCCGGGCGCCGGCAGGTAAACGATTTCAGAGAAGGACTCAGAGTGGATCCAAGTGTGTCATCGATGTGATTACTCAGCGCAGGAAGTCAGTCCGGCTTTCCTCTGATTGATATCTGAGACACGTGTGAGAGAAGGCCAGGCGGAGAAACGCAGCCACTCAAATAACTTTTTTATGATCGATTTGCCCATGATGACCTTATGGCCCATGCCGGTCCATATAACTCCCTGGACTGTCAAATGCTTATTCATAGCCCGGGAGGTTTGAGCCGGGGTGCTGTCCTGTGTGGTTATTTAAAAAGCAGTGTGACATCTTGGACGAAGGGACAGCATCCATCCCCAGGGAGCAGCCCTGCCTGAAAGCCTCATAAGAACTGGTGAGTGGAATGATTTTTTTTTTTTTCTCTCTCTGCCGCTAAGATATTGAGATAAGTAATGGCAGACGGTGGCTGCTGCGGAATAGTCGCTTTGGTGCTTCTGCTTCAAAGGCAGGTTATTTATAGGCGTCTGTTTCTTTCCTTTTCTGGAATGAAGGGTGTACATGCTAAGAGTTCATTTCATAAAATGGGACTGCTAAATCTCAGCTCTGGGAGCTGGACTCCTTTCTGTGGGCTGATGCAAGGTGGCATATTCTTATCTGTACTGTTACATTGTTTTAAAATGTGTAAAACCGGCTGCGACAAGTTATTTACTATGTTTCTATTTGTTCATTTACTGTAAAACAAGGAAGTCTTCAGGAATAACAATGTAATTGCCAAGAAATGTCCCTTCCTCCATTCTTCCTTCCAATCTCCCTCCCTCTCTTCCTTCCTTCCTTCCTTCCTTCCTTCCTTCCTTCCTTCCTTCCTTCCTTCCTTCCTTCCTTCCTTCCTTCCTTCCTTCCTTCCTTCCTTCTTTCCTGGATTAAAATGCTCTTTTGTAAACACAACTTGGTAAAAAGAATAATGGAGAGTTTACACGGAATGAACGGAAGAGAAAATGAACAAATAAAGACCTGCATTTAGCTTGGGCCGTAGCTTACTCGAATCAGAAACTGAGTTAATTAAACTTATACATCAAAATAGTAGACCCGTCTTAGTTTCATTCTAATGGATATAAATAACGTGTATTTGCCACGAAACGCGTTCCGTGAAATATCGGTGCCGTTCTACGTTACTGTTTGTTGCTTTTCTAAAAAGTAAGTTTGAAAATGAGTTGCTCGCAGTTCCGCCCTATTTTAAAGCTTTTTAAAATTTTCGACGTATTTTTTCCATTTCTAATATACATTTTTCGAAATCCGTCATGGACCTCTTGAATTGATGTCCTGAAAACCAGGAACGGAACAAAATATGCTGCCTAATTGAGAGGCGTGCCCCTAGACCATTAAATCCATCCTCAGGACCTTGACGACAAAGGTCTCTTAACTGGCTGCACTGTCTTTGTTTTAGATGTGTTTATGACTCCCGTGTTTGAGGTTCTATGTGTCTGCATAGACCATCTTTATAAAGGAGATGGCTTAGACAAGGCGTGAGATGTCTTTGTGCTTCTGAAATCGACCACTCTGTTCTGAAAGTTTATATCGATTACAGAAGAGGAGGATCTGGTGGGACCTTTGCCGTGCGTGCCATGCCAAATCCACCTATTATGAACCAAACAAATGTATAATTTTTTTGCCCCAAAGCGAGATGTTAAGAGACTCATCAGTAGTCCCCAGCATTGTGAGGGAATGCTCCTCGTGCGTTAAGATGTCCAGTTTTTGCTCGTTTTTCTCCTCCTCGGGGTAATTAGCGTCTTCCACGTAGACGTTTGGTTTTGTGCTGATCTCAATCTTGAATTGGAGGGGTGAAAACAGAATCGTCATCGAAGGCAATGTCGCTGAAAATAGTTCAAGTGCTTTATGGAAAGATCATTCCCTTTGGTGGTCACCGCTGATGGCCACTCTGTCTCGTGAAACCTGTGATAATACCTGACGGTTTACCCCTATGAATGACTCTCTGCAGTGACATTAATATTTACCAACCGGGAAATTGCCCAACATGCATTTATAATGAGATTACGGCATAACAGCTAATGACGTCATAATACAGAACTGTAAAAGCTTTCAGTGCATGAAAGGAAAGGAAAAAAAAAAGATAGAATGGCTCTTTCTAGTTTGCGTTAAAAATCTAAACGGCCAACATGAGGCACCCCTCAAAAGGCTGAGTGAGGCCGGCGTTAAAAGTTTGTGGGTGATAGGCGTAAGGCGTGCTCTGCGGACCCGTCTCCGGCCCCACTGTGTTGTTTGCATCTTATCTTGTCATTAAAATTCCTGCCTTGTTTGCAAATTAGCCCTGTAAAACTCGTCCACTGAGTCAACAAGCCCTTACCTCTCTATCGATCCAGGTAATCATAAATGTGGCCATGATGCAACAAATAAAATCTCACCTCCAGGGTGTCCACGGAGAAGAAATCCTCAGCGTAAAGACTGCCAGCGCCGGCGTCAGTGAGAAGCACGTGTTTATGCTGAGGTGCAGGCGGACGCTCCGCAAGGGGCTGACTCCTGCACCCACGTCCACTTTCATAGGAAGCCTGGAGGTGGGAGGATGGGGCGTCCAGGATTTGGGGGTGTCTTCTCCAGAGATAAAGGAGGGCCCGGGCGTCATTCTCTTTTGCAATTAATTGTCTTCCTCAGCGTTGCTGGGCTAACACTGGGAAATCTTCGTCTGTTCTCGGGACTGCCCTGTGCATGGTAGGATGTTAGGGTGTGCCCGTGAGGTGCCAGTATCATCCCGCACCCTAACCGTGACAGCCAGAAATGTCAGCAGATGTTGTCGAGTGTCCCTGCGGCGCCAGTTGACACCCCCTGAGCTGGCATGTGAAAGGCGTAAGGCAGAGCTGTGACTTGGAGCACGGCTTCTCAGCCTTGGCAGCTAGTGGCATCTGGGGCAGGACAGGCTTTGTCCCAGGGGCTGTGCCGCACATGGTAGGGTGTTTACAATCTGTCTGCCCACTGGCACAGCCCCGGCTCCAGTTCAGACTTCTCTCGAGACAGTGCCAAATGCTCCCCGAGGGGCAAAAGCACCCCCGGTTTAAAACCATGGAACTGGGGACGGGCAGCCTGCAGGAAGCGTGCAGGTCCCTGCTTGTCTCCTGCTCTGCTGTCTCTAGGTTTCCAGGCAGCTGTTTCATTTCGCTGGAGGGTGTCCCAGCTTGTCTGACCTGGGTCACTGGGCGAGGCTTTCCTGGGTCCTCTCCCCTCCCCTCTGCCACCTCTGGGGTTATCTGAGTGACTTGGCCAAGATACTGTTCAGCGTAGACGGGCTTTTCCAGGCGTCTTGATGACTTCTTTGCAAGTCCTGTCTTTTGAATTACAGATAAGAGTCCTTTGTCCTAAGCCAAAAAGGACATATGCATATGCATCTGTGTGTATGTGTGTGTGTGTGCGTGTGCATGTGCGTGTGTGTGCGTGTGTGTGTGTGTGTGTACACATATACACATAAAAGAAATGAATGGCAAATACATATATTTTATTCTTATTGAGCTGCAATCGACATACAATATTGTGTAAGGTAAAGGGACACAGCATACTGATCTGATGAACTTGATACTGAGAAATGAGCAGCCCGATCAGTTTAGTTAACACGCATCGCCTCGCAGAGTCACCCTTTTTTTTTCGGTCTGAGCCGGTCAGCGGTGTGCGTGACACGATGCTCGCCGTTGCAGGAGAACCACCAGGCCCTCTTGGACTTTCCGAAAACTGTGTTAAAGGCAGCCAGACTTCGAAGCGGTCCGTGGATGCTTGTACTAGATTTGTTTTTTTTTTGTTGTTTTTTTAATTTTGTTCCAAGAAAACCATCGCCTTATAAAATCCAAAACGTTCTGCCCTCAGAAGTTTGTATTTCGGGACCGTGGAGCTGGAGTTCCGATCGCGAGCACTACACAGTTCGTTTTGAAGCCATGTGACTTCGAGGGGCAGACGGGTGGCCCTCTGTGGTCTCCCCGGGCTGCGATGTCACTGGGTGCTGCCGCGCCCTCCCGCAGCTGAATCCCTCCACTCACGGCCTCGCTACCTTCTCTGCATTCTCCGAGGGTCGTACTAATGCGAGAACACTCAGAGAGAACTCAATCCAGCTGGAAACGTGGGGCACAGCGCTGGGCTCTTTGTCCCCTGGCCCAGGGACCGGCAGCTCTGTGCTCTTCTCCCCAGCCTGAGCACTTGAGATTCGAGGGACCACTCACCAAATCACCGTGGCGGCATGACGGCGCCCCACGGGGATTCTCAGCCCTGGGCGTACTAAACCAAAAGCCATGTCTTGACTTTTGAACCGCCGGGTATACGATTTTTTATTCAAAAGTAATGATAATAAAGGGGCCAAGTCCATTTTCGGTTAAGAAGAAAGGAACATTATTGTTTGCTGAAGATAAGGTGCCTCTAAGATGTCATTTCTCAGTCTAGGCACCGTTGCTCTCTGGGGCTGCAGAATTCTTTCTTGGGCGGTGGGTGTTGGACATCGTAGGTTGCTTAGCTGTATCCTACTGGGATGCCAATGGCACCCACCTGATTGTGACAACGGAAATGACTCCACACTCTGCCAAATGCATCTTTGAGGGAGGGGCAGTCGCCTCCGTAAGACACAGCTTTGACTTAGAGCGAAGTCCCCACCTCGCCACAGCTGATTCTTGGGGCCAGGTCACTGACTTGTCATGGGGTGTCTTCTGCATTGTTGGACATTTAGTAGCGTCTCTAGCCTCTCTACCCACTGGATGCCAGGAGCACCACCCACGAGTTGTGATCAGCAAAAATGTCTCCCGATGCTGTGAAATGTTCCCTGGTGACGTCACCCCAAGTTGACAGGTCTAGGCTGATGCTGTGCTATATGCTGAGTCCCATTTTACAAGTGATAAGGCGAAGCCTGTTTTTTTTAGATAGCGTCACCATCAAGACCTTTCCTGCCCGGCCACAGTGTCACACGCAACCTGCATGGGTGGCTTATCCCAAGGGGTGTCGAAATCTGCCTCCGTGGGCATTCTGGGTCATATCAGATGATTGACATATCAGGAGGCAGAATCAGCAGAGCCAGCAACAGGAATGCCAAGAACTGATCATCGCAAATCACTCCAAGTGATACATTCATTAAGCGAGGAGGTTACAGTAGCAGGTGCCCGAGCCGGAGGGTGCGTGACTCACAGGCTTTTAGGTAGAAAGGTACAGAAGCTCAGTGCCAGCTCGCTAGAACCCACAGAGGGATGTTTCGGTGGCGTCTGTGGGAAGTTCCCAGAATCAAAGGAAGAGCCACAGGACTCGGGGCCGATTGCCTCGGAAACAAGCTCAAAATTCTTCCTGAGTCTGATTGACATGACCCGTAGCTACTGTCTCTAGCTACTGACGGAGGGACCACTGTATTTGAAAATAGTCGGATTTGCATCTTGCTTGAATTCTACGGTATTCTTACTATTTTACGTATGGGAGAGGGAGCCCTGTTACTTATCCATCACCGCGTGGCAAATGAGCACATGTGACCAAATCTCCATTTGAGGATGTCATGTTGGGCTAGCGATACCAGGAAGCTCGGTGGTATTTTTTTTTTCAAAAGTAAACTTCAGCTTTAATCTCTTTTTTCATGTCTGTATTTTAATTGGGGTGAAATCCACGGAGCCTGCAGTTGACCGTTTTAAATGTCCGATTCAGAGGCATGCCGTGCATTCCACCCCTTTGTCAGCCACTTCCTGCTTAGTTCTAGAACTCTCTTCTCGCCCCGCTAAAAAAAACCCCTTTATCAGCCGCCACCACCCCGACCTCCCCTACCCGCTGCCCTGGCAACCACTGATATACTTCCTGTCTCTGCAGATGTGTTGATTCTGGAAATTTTATATAAACGGAACCACACAGCGTGTGGCCTTTTGTGCCCAGCTTCCGTCACTCGGCATGTTTGCCAAGGGGAAGTGGGTTGTCGTGGTTGTCACGGCATCGTGCCGTCATGTGGATGGATCACATCGTGTGTGTCCATCATCCGCTGAGGGATGCTCGGGTCGTCCGCCTGCTCTGGGCTCGGCTGGCTTTGTCCGCAGGTGGGCAGCGGCCGCGTGGTTCCGTGGTCCGCCCTCGGAGGAGCCGTCCGGCTGTTTCTCCCGCACGGCTTTCCGTCTCTGTCGCGAGGTCCTCGTCTGGCGGAATCGTCTCGACTTGGGCGGAGACGCACCATCCCCGTGTCTCCTGTCGGCCCCTCCGCTGAGCTGGTGTCAGCACACCTGGCGGACTGCCGGTGGACAGCTTAGCGTTTCGGAGGCGCGTTTTTCTCTCCCTGGTTCTTTTCTGCCGTTTGAAAATGCACGGGGACAATTCCTGGTCCTGAGGCTCGCTGGCCTTCCTGGAGCGGGCAGCAATTCCCAGAGTCTCTGAGTCGTGAGCTGAGCCTGTGACTGTGCGAATGCAGTCAGGAGCAAGCGGGGTCTGCTGGGACCCCCCTCTGCCTGCCCGTTCTCCAGGATGGGTCACTCGCCTCTCTTCCTGCGCCCGGCCCCTCTGTCCCCTGCTCCCCAGCTCAGCCTCCGTCTGCCACCTCTGCTTTGGCCGAGGGACAGAACTAGGGGTTCTGAGGTCCAGGAGGTGGAGCCAACGGCTCATCACCTTGTGATGTTCAGATTCCAACTCTATCAGGAGCCATTATCTTTGGGTCACCTGCATTCATTAATGACTCTCTCCCAACTGCCATTTCGTCACCCTCAACAAATACAGTTGCATCCAGCGGACACGTTATGAGGTTAGGGATTTTATTAGACTTAACAGCGTCGACGTGGCGGAGTGAGTCCTTATAAAGTATTTTCAGCAAAAAAGAGAGCTCTCGGCTACCACCGGCCCATGAATTAGACAAGGAAACGTGTCACGTGCAGTGTGCATGTGGAACATGTCTCGTTCCTAAGTACGAATTTGATGAGATCCTTATTGGGTAAATCCACACAGGGACTGTTGCCGGCGTGCGAAGAATTACAGAAATCTCATACATGCGGACATGGCTGCCACTGATATTTTCAAGTAGAAGGTCCGTGTCTGTGATTTCTTCATTCGAGTCATGCGTTTGACATTTGTACCTGTTAAACTGAACGAACTTCGCACCTAAAATTAGGGAGACTAGCGTCGTGTTGCCCTGTGCTAAATCAGCATATAGCATGGACTTGGAAAAGCATTTTGGTGGCTCATTCACAGTTTGCTACTAAGTAACTGTTGGTTATTCACCTATGTGCTTGGACCGATGCCAGCCGTTAGTTCGTTACTATGTTCAGAGTTACTTGTTTGCTTTTTAATAAGAATTTAGGATTTCCTTCTTTACGCAACTGTAGAGGGAAGAGAAGGCGGCACCTGGTATTTTGGAAATAACCTTGAGGGTATTGTCCTTTCTTTGGATATCCTAGCTAAAAATCAGGACTTTGGAGCATCCTTAAATTCTAAGAGCATCATCGGGTGCTCGTTTTTAAAGCAGGGGTGATGAAAAGCATCGTGTCTGCTCCGCGGGACTCCACGGTGCCTGTGAGCCACCCAGACCCCGCCATCGACACATGTTCATGACAGTCTGGAATGTGTCCCCCTGAGTATCACTCACTGGTGAACTTGGCCATGAGTCACCTGCCTGGGTTATTCTCTGCACTCTGCTCCTGTCCCACAGTTTACCTGTGGGTCAAACCCTGTTTGCTTCTCTGTCTTAATTTCCGCCCTCACCTGGTTGACCTCTGTACTGTCACCTTGGTTTTTCTCAACCGTGTGGGTTCTCCCTCCTGGCTGCCTCAGGAGACCTCAGTGGCATGTCTCCCAGCCCCTTCCTCTTTGGTTGGGGCCCTGGGACACGTCCCCACCCCGCTTGAAGGTGCACTTGACAGAACGGTTGTGTCTTCACCCATCTACCGTGAACGCCAAGTGAGCGTGTATGCCCCGGCATCCTTTGTAAGAGCTGGCAAAATGAGTTAAGGATCCAGCAACTCATCGCTGTACTTCTCTTAAAGCACTGGAGGGTGAGCGGGTCCCGACCTCCAGGTACATCAGGAGAAAATTGAACCACCCTGACATTTGCACATTTTCCAGAAAGAGACCGAAGAAGAGGGAGACATTGCGACATGCCAGTATCCAACCTGGCTTAGTACACAAGCACCAGGAAAAGTTCTCTTGTAAATGAATATACTTAAAGAAGAACACTCAGGCTGTGTTCTTCCCTTTCTTTGGATAATTTTGATGGAAGACATGTTTACAACTTTTCGGAGGCATATTTTCCATGTCATTGAGTTCACCCAGCTGTGCAAGTCACTGGTTTTTATTAAAATTACCAAATCGTACGATCATCACCATCGGTCCGTTGGCGAACATTTTCGTGACTCCAGTGAGAGCCTTCACGCCCACCTCTGTTAGATCCCCACGTTCACGCCCTGCCCCAGCGTCTCTTAGAATCCCTCTCATGTGACTATACCCTCGAGGGGTATCGACAGTGATCAGATGGCACCACTCTATTACTTGACCCTGCAATCACGGCCCCGGAAAGACCCAGAAGGAAATTGCATAGGCATGAGGAAGTAGACCCTCCGTATTCTGTCAGCCTCCATGCCCCTCGCTGTTTGGGAGGCTGTATTTTGTCTGTGTTGGCGCTAAATCATCGACCCCCGTTTTTGCCATTTGCAGCCCCTCCCCCTACCTCTGTACTAGTTTCCTGAGGACAGGCCTGTGACATTCTTTCTTGTTCTTAGGCCCCCGAGACAGACTTCCTTCATAAGCAAGTCAGCATCGGTCAGGGAAACCATCCATTCTCGCGTGTCTGAGATTGTTATCGTTGCAACAAATGTCTAATTATTTCAAATAATACTAGGAGTAAGTGAAATGCCCTGATTGTGGACTCATCGTCCGTTTGCAGAGAAAAACCAGAAGGTGAAATCTGGACAGGGAAGCCTGTCGGGGTATTATTTGCTAAAGGGTTTCAAAAAAAAAGACAGGCAATGCAAAGTGATGTAATCTGGGCGCATACAATAGGCCATCAGATCTGGTCCAGACAATGAGTGATTCTTTCTTACCTGCAGATAAGGGAATCAGCCTTGAGGCCAGTCTCGCTGTTTCTCTGCAGACTCGCCTGCGGGCCACCTGCTGGAATCTTTGCCCAGCTAAAAGCTTAATATCTGATCAACTCTTTTTTCTTTCTGGAGCCTTCACCCCACAGATAAAATATTGCTGTGAAATTGACTGTGACAAACAAGGAAGTGCGTGGGTTGGTGATGCTCAGGAGGAAGTGGCCATCCTCTTTTAAAATCTGAGACAGTGAACGGCCGACATCGGGTCGGCATGTGCCCTGGGGTTTGGAGTCGCGCAGATAAAAAAGACAGATATTATCTCCTGGCCAGGGACTCTGAAAAAGGAACCGCTCCAGCGTTAGGATGGACTCCAACATGAAAAGTGTGCCAGTACAATGGCGAAACCGTCATAGACGGACCCACTTGGGGGAAGAAAGCTCCAGCCATTTAAAGAAACCCGTGGGGTGGTAATGGGTTTCTCTTCTAATGATCCTGGAGTTTGAAAGTGAAGATTCAGGAGGCTGGGGAAAGGTGAGACAATCGCGACAGGAAAGGCTTACCTGTCTGTGTCTAATGTCAGGGGGACCAAAAGCCCCAAACAAACCGATAAAAATGGTTACTTGCTTCTCTGGCTCCCAGCTGGACCCTGATTCAGTGTCCACATCCTTTGATGGGCCAGCACCCCGCTGCATCAGACCCAACTCTTTTGGGGCTATTTAAGCCACTTCTGCATTTTAAACGTTCTAAAAACAGAATGACAGACGGCGGGTGCGCCCCGTCTGGAATCAGCAGGCGGGGATGCGTTGCCCCGTACGCTCTCTGCATCTGGCGCGTCTCTTGCGGACGAGGACGTGGCGACACTAGGTCGGTTCATTCCATGGCGCTGGCTCGCAGCCTTGGCTCGTCGTGGTGTTGCTCGTTGATTGAAACAGGACGCCTTGGGTGCTCCGCGGGCTTCCAAGTCCCCCACCCTCCCGGACTCCCAAAACTTATAGCAGCCTGTCTCACTTTTGGCAGAAAAGTTTTCCTTTGAAGATCTGGACGGAAACCGGCACAGGAACTTACAGGCCAGCAAACTGGTGTTGTCAGATTGAACTCCTGGAGGTTGTCCCTCTGTGTCTCTAGACTTGTCCTGGTTTTAAGCTGTCTTCACGGTTTTCTCCTGGCTTCCCAAAGCCTACGTCTTTCTTGACAGCATCAGGTCCACGTCCTAGACCTTCACCTCTGCCTGTGTCTGACTGGCCCGTCCGCCCCTTCTGCAGCTTTGTCCCCCTGGTCACCGGTGACCATGGACGTTAGCTTCCCACGTCTTTTCCTTTGCGATGACCCACACTTTCGGTCCCTCGTGTGCCTTTCAGCTCACCTTTCCTGAGCTGCTGCCTCCAACGCTGTCTCCCCTCCCTGCCCATCCAGCTTATGTCTTCAACATTTTCTGCTGTTTGTTGTCACCCGCACCCACGGCCTCGCGTGTTGTCCGCAGTCGTGTGTCTTACGGCCCTGTCCTGTACTCTGTCCTCGCCCCTTTCAGGTCCAGAATCAGAACATCTACGTCCACTTGCCAGCCGAGCTG
>NW_011889429.1:116707-127488 GCF_000151845.1 Pteropus vampyrus | reverse complement strand
CAGGTCCACGTCCTAGACCTTCACCTCTGCCTGTGTCTGACTGGCCCGTCCGCCCCTTCTGCAGCTTTGTCCCCCTGGTCACCGGTGACCATCGACATTAGCTTCCCACGTCTTTTCCTTTGCGATGACCCACACTTTCGGTCCCTCGTGTGCCTTTCAGCTCACCTTTCCTGAGCTGCCGCCTCCAACATTGTCTCCCATCCCTGTCGACACCCACACCCACGGCCTCGCGTGTTGTCCGCAGTCGTGCGTCTGACGGCCCTGTCCTGCACTCTGTCATCGCCCCTTTCAGGTCCAGAATCAGAAAATCTACGTCCACTTGCCAGCCGAGCTGGTAAAAAAAAAAAAAACTCTATAAATATCAGTTTCCCCTTCTGCGAAGGAGGAAGGAATAATAAATTCTAGATAAGACGGTGCGGTGATATATAGATGACATGCATTTACAATATCAGCATTATAGACAACGTACTTTTACGGTACTAAAGCAACACCTAACACCTTTTGTAGCCTTTAGTCATTGGGGACAGTGATGGTATTTTATTACATTGCCTCTGACAGGCACTGCCAATATTTTCCAAACTAGGTATGTCCAAAAGGCAACCTGTGGTTTGTCCGTTCTAAATCTTCTGTGCCTTCGGTACGTCCGAGCTCAGTTCACGGTGCCCGCACCCTTCAGGTCACCTGCTGGGAGGGTCTGTGTCCACGTCCCGTTTCCTCATCCAGCTACTCACCCGTCTGGCTGGCGTGGTTTCTGAAATACCTGTTGAGTTTATTCCTTGCTGTCCCCATGGCCCCCACCTGCCACTCGTGTTCTTAGGACATTTTCATGGGGACGCACCATCTGGACGCATCCAATAAGAGGAGACTTTGGGCGCCATGGCCCTTTTTGGGGCGGAAATTCCTGGTTTCGCTCCGTGTTCCTGTCCCGTCTGTCCAGCCGCCTCGGTTTCTGGACTTGGCTGCTTCCATTCGGCCTTCGGCGTTTCTCTTGTCCACCCGGACGTTCCTCAAAAGCAGGATTCGAACCGGCAGATTCGAACCATTGACATTTATCCCGGTGACTCCGCGGCCAGTCTGGTCTCAAAGTCACTCGCTCTCGGCCCACTGAGGCAGCATGCCATTGGTTCCAAGATTTCAGAGTGTCCAGGATTTCAGGTTGTCCCCGAGGCACCCCAAAAGATTTTATATCCCAGAGCGATTTCCGGGAGAAGAGCAGAAGTGTGGGGGGCAGGATGCTTTTGGGAAGAAGGTTGACGCAGAGAGGCAGCGGGATTTGGGAGCAGAGCAGCAATGGACGCTGAAAACCCACGGTCCTTCCCTTTCCTGCCAAGCGTCTGCAGAGGGTCGTGGCGAGGCTTCTGCGGTTCTTCGGCTCCGATGTCCTCTCTGCCCACACAAGCCCCCTGGGTGGCACAGGTGTTCCGCCCCGAGCCTCCGGTTTCTGGGACCAACTGGTGACGAAACGGCAGGCAAACTCAGTGTCTCCAGTTGTCAAAGTCATTTCTTGACAAACACGAGGCACTGGAGATTAATTATCCTTGGTCGTCACGGCTGACCATGCGTGTCTCAACAGGTCAGAATCGTCGCTTTGTTGGGCCAGGCAACGTGACGTCATGTGGATAACACAGAACCGGGATCCAGAGCCCTGGCCGTCCGCCGTGGTGTCCGCTCCGTCCCTGTGTGACATTGGCCGAGGTCATCACCATCCTCTTGGCTATAAGTTGGGGTCGTTGGGTTTTAATTCCTCGGTGGCGTTACGGAATCGGCCTCGCGTAGGCCGACGCCGATATTTCTCAAACGTCCTGAGCTTTCCGGTGGCTGTAAAACCAGGTGTTAATTTAATGAATGTTGCTGCTGCGGGCGGGGTGGGGGCTTGTTTATCAAGTATCGGGCAATTTATAAAAGTCTGCGCCTCAGAGAGCCGGCACGCGCCATAAATTCCCCCAGCTACCCAAGATTAATAATTTTACACTGAAAGCAAGTAATTATGGATCTGCCTCTAAATCACATTGTAAAACCCATGCTCCAAAGTTGACAAACCGTCCTCAGAAGTCAGACGCCACTTACCAGCCCGTTACCAGCTGGGGTGGACGGACGAGAGCTGTGTTTCGCCCTGGTGGCCTGCTTCCCCACGGACGCCCAAGTGAAACCCTCGCCTGTGGAGAACGGGGTGTTTTCTGTCTGTCGAGGACATGTTTCTTCCCCTTTGTGTTTTATTCGGCAGGGCTGGTTTGTCAGCCGAGCAGAGAACGTGCACCCTAGTCCGTGGAAAAGCCACAAGGTAGCACTGGCGGTTACCCCTTGACGACTTTGTGTCCCACACACATCCGTTGATTTAATGCATCATCGTGTGTAGCGGAGCGTGATCTGACTCTGGAGAAGGTGAAATCGAACCCCACCGTTGAAGCCGTCGTCATGAAAATACCCATTAGGAAGGCGAGGCCATGCCGGGAAAGGTTCGAGGTGAATAGCGTATGAGAGATGCTTTCACGGAGCCATCGGTGAAGGTCGCTTCCTGTGGGGTGTCAACGTAAATCCGCGCAGGACGTGGCCTAAGCTAGCGCGGGACTCTGCAGAGCTGGCTGCTGGGCCCCGATCCGTGCTCTGGCCCGTGGCCCATCGGCCCTGGCTGGCGGCCCGGCGCGCGCACCTGTGAGCTTCGCCAGCAGACGCCCGGCAAAGCGCCACCTTGCACCAACCTTGCGACACGTGCAGGTGGCTTTCCGAGTTCCCCTGGGTCTTGGACGTCAGCCATAGTGTCAGGAACCTCGTCGTCACGGCTGAGCTGAGGATTGCTTGTCCTGTGACTTGATGCTGGACGGATGGCCTTCTGACAGACGATTATAATTAGCTTCTCTGACGCCTTGATTCTGTTTTCGAAGGCGACCTCCAGCTTCGTAGGACAAATATTATTCCGCGCAGGTGAATCCCACTTAGGAAGAGGTTACAGATAGGGGACCGTAGATTCGGTCGTTGTCAACAGTCAGCCACGTTGGCTTTATCCATCTGTCTCGAACCTTAACCATTGTTTTCTAGGGTCTTTCATGAAGCAGGCTCTCCGCAACTCATCCTGCAGTGGGCACCGGAACCCTTAAAGCTAGGCAAAGCGGGGCGAAGCCAGCGCACGTGGGCGTGCGTTCGGCTGGGCTCTGCATGGAGGATGGGACCTCGAGTGTTGTCTGCGGGGCTTCCTCTGAATGACTTCAAATTTTCTGGCCCCACGAGATGCAGATA
Source organism: Pteropus vampyrus (assembly GCF_000151845.1). Lineage (NCBI taxonomy): Eukaryota > Metazoa > Chordata > Mammalia > Chiroptera > Pteropodidae > Pteropus > Pteropus vampyrus. Next base: position 124,254 of record NW_011889429.1, on the reverse strand, counting down.
CTTTATTCTGGGATGACTCTAACCCACAGCAAGGCGGCATCGGGGCTGGCGTGCGTGACATTCTCCCGCTCGCTCTGACCCTTAACCTCTCTGGGCCTCGTGCCCGTAACCAAGGGCATCCGGCTTTTCAGAAACACACGCTGTCGGCAGAGTGATGTCTGGGATATTGGGTAGGAAAGTGCTTTGAACAATGGCGTATGCCTGCGACTTAGGCTCCCTGGGGTCGATTTGTGGATGCTGATTTGAGAAATGGTAGAAAGGAGGAACTCTGCCACCCCCCAGCGATGAGAAAAGAAGGTTGTTTCTAGATCAACGTTCGCTTCCCGCCACTCCCCACTGCCCCGTGCTCTAGGACGCTGGGCTGCAGATGGGGCACGCAAACATGCCTAGAGAAGGCTACTTGCCTGAGGTTGAATAGTGGTCCCCCAAAGCATGTAATTCCCAGAACACCAGAATGGGACAGTTTTGGGGGACAGTTGCAGGTATACTTAGTAAAGGTAAGATGAGCTTATGCTACAGCGGTGTGGACCCCGAACCCAGTATGGCCCTTGTCCTCATAAGGTGACACCTAGACTGACACTCACAGAGGGGACGTGACGTGAAGTCACAAAGGGACAACGCGTGACCGTGGAGGCAGAGCTCGGGGCGATGCATCTCCCGGCCGAGGAGCACCAAGGTTGCTGGCAGCCGTGTGTCTGCCACATGTCTTACTCTATCTAGTTCATTGTCACCTTCACTGTCTTTATAGAGGTCGATATTTATAAGAAGCCCTTAGCACAGCGCTTCGTTTCCAAGCCCGCGTTAAACAAACAACTAACCTTAAGACTACTCACAGTTCCCCAGGAGAAACTTCCAGAACTCATTGCACAACTAATTTAAGACCTAAATCCAGCCACCTTTTCGTGAGACCTCCCCCGCTCTGTCTGCGGCTGCACACGGCCCTTCGGACCCTGGACGAGCAAAGATGTGGCCTGTCCTGGGAGAATCTCCCTGTTAGGGAAGGAAGGTGTCAATGCTAAGACTCAGGGCAAAATCACTCACCCGGGCTCCCCCGAGCAACCGGTTACACGGGTAATGACTCACGAATAGGAACTGGCAGCTACCTGTGCTTCTGTCCACGACGAGGGTGTCGGCCAGCTCCTGCGGCTCACGGCCCAGGTTATAGGTGGTGTTAACTTCTCCACCGATGCAATCATGCGTTTACATGGTGCGGGATCTGCGTGATAATAATCAAACGTAGCCTTCCCTTCGAAAGATTGTCACCAACTCCCTTTGGAAATTATAGGTACGAATTATAGTACACATTCGAACAGCAGCAACCGTGCCATCCAAAGCGAGCTGAACAGGGACCTCCACAAGCAAGGCAAAACTTGTCCGATTTGTTGGCAACATTGGAACTTTATCCCCGTGGCAAGAAAAATAATTCTGTGCCTGTAATTCTGTTTCCTCATTGGGTCACCATTGTCGTGTTTAGCTGACTGAAGGAATTCTTCGGGTGCCATAAATTCAGACTCGGCTGTATTTCAGGCATAAAGCCTGCTTTATTATAATTGGATTCCAGGACTAAAAACTCTAGCACGTTCGATCGTGCGTTTGAAGCGAACGCAGCCTCCCAGCCACACGTCTGAGTGTCCGGCACGTGAAATGGAGAAATCCAACGTTGCCTTTCTTGCTTTTTCTTCTTCGATCACCATTTAAAAAATGTGCTTCTGCGGGACAGGGGCTTCTGTGGATGAGGACTTCACCTGTCTCATCTGGCATGGTAGTTCCAGATGTTGCTCACGGGTAGAGTGACATCTTGGCACTCGTCCACCTTAAATTCCCAGTGTTTCCACAATCATGGGTAACAACACAAGCCCTCGACACATGCTGAATATCAGTGGACATCCACAGTTGCTTATCTGAAGCCCTTGCAGGCAGATGTGCTTTGGGATTCGGTGTTATGCATATTTTGGAAAGATGATCTATGCCTTTGCCTAATCTCCGAAGACACACTCAGCAGGTGGGAGCAGCACTCAGTAATCAAACACATTAATATTCCTGCAGAAAATCGTATGAATATTCCTCCCAGTGGGATGCATGAAGACCACAAGTGGTATAAAGATTCATGTAAAGTGAGTTTATACAGTAATATCCTGGTAAGTTGCATGATGATAGATCATCGGTACCCCAATTTCTAAGGAAAACATCAGATATAGCCAATTCAGAACAAAAGACATGCACACATGTCTGCCATGTATGTTCACGGTCTCTGGGTGGTGGACTGGCTTGGAGAGCAGGCTACATCTTCATTCTGTCATCCTGTCATCGGCCATGTAAGGATGGTCGGAGAACAAGATTCTCTAGGGATGAAATGGTCATGTGAAAAATGACCTTTCGAAATAATTATTTTGTGGTCGTCTCTCTTGTCAACGCAGAGTTCTCTCTGAGCGGTCTCTCTCTAATTGAGCCAACTGCCACAGTCTCTTGTTCTCGAGGCCAACAGTTGACGGGTCACACACGGTAAGCATATTTAGGTCAGGGGTTGGTCAACACTTTCTGCATAGTGCCGCATGGTTAATAGCATTGGCTCCGCAGATCATGTGGTCACCCCTGAGATGGTGACCAAAGGAGCTGTAGATAGGACATAAAGGGAGGGGCTTGGCTATGTTCCGGTCACACTTCATTTACCAAAACAGGTGGGGAGCTGGGCTTGGCTTCCAAGTCCTCCAGGTCACAGTTCGCCACGCTCAGTTCTATGGAATATTTTTCTTTTTTTTCCACCGTCATTCACAGTGCCGTGGTCATGACCGTTATCCTCGTGCCCATCAGCAGGTAGCAGACAGAAAAATCAAGACAATGTGTAGCTGGTCTTCACGGAACACACGATTCCTTGGTCAAAAGGCCATCTTATAGATTAAATACTTAGGGACCCTGAAGTACCCAAAGGATTACACTTTGCAAGAAGCGTGTGAGGCTGCATGCCAGAAACTATCTTTTTTTACAGTTTTCACCCACCTTTGTTTGTCTGCTATTGCTATGCTGCTTCTTGAACTACTCCAAAAATATTTCTTAGAGGATTCTTCTTATTTCTGCGATGACGAATAGGTAAATCGAGTTCCTATATCCGTCATCTTGGTTGTTGGTGATTTCACCAACCACTGACCACGCTATTTTGCTGCTGCCCAAAGAGTTGTCCTACGCAGGGACTATCGAATTGAGCCCGAAGCCTCTCTCCCACTGTTCATGATGCTTTTAGTAGGATCTTAGCTTGGTGGCCAAATGGGGCTGTTTGATCGGCACTGTATATGAACTCAGTGCTGAAGTTTTATCAGCTGTTGTCTGACCTTGAGGACCAAGAAATAGTTCTGGGGCAAGATCTGTGTTCAAGAGTGGTTTTGGCAGGTGAATTCTTGGCGGGTCGACACTTGGGGGAGTCAGGAAAGGGGGGTGGTGACGGAGAGGGAGGAGTCGATCAGTCATATTGTCACAACAGAGACTTCAGCCCATGTCACAGGGACGTCTGGAGATGGGAATAGCCCTTGGAGTCATCTCATTTCAAGGCATGGAGGGACCAGACGTCCTCTCTGGGCAACTACAAAGGGTGGATGACATCACTTTGAGAAAGGCGGCTTTCTTTGAGCACGGGCAAATGCCAAAGACAGAGCTAGTTCTAAGCACCGTCGGCCATCTACACAACAGTCAGCTCTGGGGACAGAGTGGCGAAAGCCCCAGTTGTCACTTGACATCTGTGCTCCCATTACGATGTCCAGCAAGGGCGTTCGCTCTTCAGATTCCTCAATGGCACACCCTGCTTCTTTCTGTTCACATGACATTTTTTTACCCCGGATTTCCTCTAAGCTTCTTAAATTCTCTCCGTCAACCTGAATATTCATACTTGCCTTCCGTGCGTCTGCTGCACGGGACACTGTGCAAGTGTCCGTGAGTAAGCAGGGTGACCCGCTCATTCCAATGTACCCAGGACTCTCCCCGTCTGAAAACTGGAAGCTCTTGATCCCAGACACACTGGGATGACTGGCAACCTAGAGGCAAACCAGATTTCAATAACTCACCTTTCCTATTCGATTACCATCTGCCTATGCCACCTTCTTCATGTAACAGTCCTCTGGGGCACCCCACTGTTACACGTTTTTAATGACTGCACATCATGCCATGACGGGTGGCGCATGCTGGGTCTCCGGGCCGTGGTGGGTGACGCATGCTGGGTCTTCATCTTCTCACAGTTACTCAGGGATGTTTTGAACTGCTGAACATTTTCCCGGTGCGATTAACCCTGGAGTCACGACACAGCCATCCAGTCTGATACCAGCGCTTTCGGTCCATTCACGTTGGGTTCCGCTGGCCAACACGACATGATTTTCACAAAACACGTTTTGGCTTCTTGTATCTCAGAGTCAAGCACAAGGGATGGTGGACCGTGTCTGTCCCCATCTTTAGATCACGATCACTTCCAGCATGGTTTGGACAGGGGATGAGAATGGTGAGGGAAAAAAAACAAAGCCAGTAGATGACACTTGTCATCATTATACATAGAGACCGGAAGGTGTGACGAAGCACGTTTATTGTCTCTCAAGCTCACAAACGAGGCGCAATATGTGGTCCTCACAGCAAGGCAGACGCAGTCTCCATCTCCTTCCGTCTTCCTGTGCTGCGACTGCCATCTAGATTATGAATTTTGTCAACAGAGACGGAGTCTCACGTCGTCTGTGACCGTAACAGTGGAGCCGCCGTTCGCAGCTGACCGTGTACAGCCGTGCGAGCAGCCGGGCGTGGCCGCACCGCAGCCTCACGTGCTGGCCTTTTCCTGGGATCGCTCCCGCGGGAGCGATGGCTATTAGACCCATCACCTACGGCGCTGATTCTAACTCTTGGCCCTGCCATTCGAGACCGACTCATTCTTTGTGGTGCGGGGCTGGAATGGATGCTTCTTAGTGGTGGGCACCGTCCCGGCATATCCTTGACCTCTGCCCAGTGGATGCCAGTGGTACCCACCCAGTCGTGACAACCAGAGAGGTCTCTAGGACTTGCCTAAAGACCCCCGTGAGACAGCATCACCCCTGGCTGAGAACCGCTCGAGTATTATTCAGAAAAACGTCTTTTGCGAAGTGGCTTTCGCGTTTGTTTCCCTGGCGGCTGGACCTCTGCGATCGGCACTGTGACTCAGTCCCTTCTTCATTTTCCACCCGGAGGGAGCGAACACAAAATATCAAACGTGGGTCAAAGGGCTTCCATGCTGATGCGATCTTCAAGTCCGTTTTCTGGAAATAAAAGGTGTAGGCAAGAGGGAAGAAAATGGGGATCTTTGCTGCCTCCCAGCGGGGGTCACGTGGCTGTCCAACTCCAGGGCCCTAGGATCTCAGTCTTGCCACAGAAGGTCACGGGGAAGGGACAGAAGAGATGACCCTGCCAGGCGGGTCTGTCTTTCCTGTAGTGGCAGGTGCGGGACCCACAGTGACAATAGCCCATTCCGTTTGCACAGGAATTGGGCATGAAAAGCTATTTGCAGTTTCAAATGCCATCTCTGGGGTGGAGGGGGGGGGGAATAACGTTTCCGGCACAGTGACTGACCATCAGAAATTGTTGCTGGGAGCTTCACCCCAAGAAAGCAAGATCCACGTGCATAGAGATCTATACACCAGTCATTTTTCTTGAATGCGGGGTCCTATTGTGCCTGTTCTTTACGAAGCTTCGTATTTTAAAAGTATGAAGAATAGATTTAGACATTCATGCATTATTTCAAGGTGGGTGCTAGTTTTTGTCTAAATGTAAGTGGTTAAAAACTATATATATATTTTTTCAATAGGGTCAAAGTCATCCTATTGGGTTTTTCCTGCGTTCATTTCTAATTCAGGTGTAGGGCTACATAGCACAGGTTGGCAGACTCTCTGTAAGGGGCCAGGTAGTAAGCACTTTTGACTTTTCCTGCCAAATAGTCTTGTCTCAAACACTGACCTCTCACACTAGAGCACAGAAGAGCCCCTTGATCGTGTTGGGTGGGCTCTGTTCTAGTACAGTTTGTTGATAGACACCAAAGTGTGAGTCGCGTGTACTTTTCACAAAATAGTCTCTCTTTCTCGACCGTTGAAAACTACAAACTAAAATTTCTTACTTGGTGACACAAAACAGACCGGGACGGGGTGACAGTCCCAGACAGTGTCGATCGAGAACTCGCCGTGGGCAACACGTGGACCCTGCCCTCGGGAATCCTGACAGCCTGTGAGAAGGACAGTCATAGAATAAAAATGGATGCCAAAGAAATATATCATTGCAAATAGGGCTGATGGCTACCCAGAGGGGAGGAAAGGTCCTATGCTAGTCGACGATGGGGAAATATACTTGCTTTATGTTGAGTAAACAGGTGGGGCTTCTGTGAGGTGCTGCCTGGTGAGCTGACACCTGCAGATGAACTGGGAGTCATCTAGAGCAGCAGGCCCCAACCTTTGGGGCCCCAGAGATTCATGCTCTCATGAGAATCTACTGTCTGATGACCTGAGGCGGAGCTGAGGCGGTGATGCTGGCGCCAGGGAGCGGCTGCAGATACAGAGGAAGCTTCGCTCGCTCGGCCACTGCTCACCTCCTGCTGTGCAGCCCGGCTCCTCACAGGCCACGGACTGGTACCGATCCACCGCCCGGGGGGTTGGGAACCCCTGATCTACGAGAAACAAACAGGAAGAGGAATCCTCTAGGTACCTCGGCATATGCTTATTGGTACATGTTCTTCTTTTGAATGAATTCACAGGATGAGCCTGATGTCCCCAGATTGTCACTGCTGAGAGCCACTCCCTAACTTAACATCTTTTGAGGACAACGCCTAAGACTGTCTCTAGATTGTTATCCGTGTAAGTATAAGGAACGCCCACATACGTGCCTTCACTCTGAAAATGTCGTCACCTGGCCACAGGTCATTTGGGTCCCCGGGGCCAGGCCGACTGGCTCGATGAGCAGCATTCAGTGACCTGTGCAATGCATGTTCTTCCTGCGTACGTAATTGGAGCTGTCCCAGTACCTTGTCGTTCAGAAAGGACTGTCTAATACAATGTCACCGCCGAAGGGGACATCCACCAGGGCAAACATCTTCCTAGGCAGTCATGGCCCTAGGGGCCGGTGCACTCGTAAGCAAAAGCTCGGGCCTGGAGGTGGGGAACTGGAGGACTTCGGCGGTGGATTTTATTCATGGCTTAATGCATACCCTGGACCTTGGAGGCGACCCCAGTGGAATCATCAAAGCCACGAAGCCATGGCAGAGTGGGAAGGCTCATGGCGTACCTGTTGATCTCAGCCGCTTTTCTGAGTCAACGGGTGAGGGACGGAGCAGGCTGAGCCCTGCGGTTGTGGGAGCGGGGGGGCGTCCCTACGCCACCACCCCGTGGAGGTGAGTGCGTGTGCTGTTGGGGGTAGAATGTGTGAAGCGGCTTAGCAGCCCTGCCTTTCAGATCACTGAGAATCCTGATTCAGAAGAGGCCACATCTCTGTGGCTCTCTGCCACTGTGATGTCACAGGGCACTGCTCCCTGTCAGATCATCTCCCTGTCCTGTGGTAGCAGCAGA
>NW_011889429.1:108368-115487 GCF_000151845.1 Pteropus vampyrus | reverse complement strand
CGTGTCCTGCACGTGTGTCCCGGTGAACTTGGCAGTTCGGAATGCAAGGCGTTCAAGGGCAGCGCGTGGAACTCCCTCTATCTGCAGAGCTCGGTGGAGACTATGTAGATCATCAGGAAAATACCTTTCTCTTCTCTCCGCCATTTCTAACGTGTTCCCCACCCCCCTCGGAAAAAAGTGCATAGTGCATAGTCCAATGAGTTTCCTTATGAAATAAAAAAAAAAGAAAAAGGAGATTTTCTTTTTTACGAGATGTCATTTTGTTTGACCCGCCAGCCGTCTGTTGGCTTATTCTGCTTCAGTATACGGCAGGGTAGACAGTAATTTATCTTAATCCTCTACGATGATGAAAAGGTTCTCTAAGTGGAGTTGAAATCCTTTATGAGGATATTTCACAGCAGCAAATACCCATGATGATAAGCACATTTGGGGGTCAGGAGAATCCCGACCGAAAAAATGGCGGTGAGCAGGTTACACGTGTCAGAAACGGTGCAGGAGAGAAGGTTCATGAAGAGGTCCATCCTGAGAGAGACTGGAGCGATTTGCAGGTTGTCCTCTTAAGCGAGGGACGTGTACCCCGTGATGGGAGCACAGAAGGACCTGGCTGACGTCCCTGCCACAACCCGAACCTGTTCATAGAGTAATCCGGAACGTACCACGTTGTCTAAGACCAACGACCTTGATTCTACCAAAGAAAGCAGTGTCATGAAAAACAGAGACAGCTGAGAGGGCCGTTTCAGATTTTAGAAGAGTAACAAACATCATCGCAATACCTGAACCGTGAATGGGCCCTGGATTGGAAAAAAGAACCAGGTACTACAGTGATTTGGGGACTGTCTAGGACAGAGGTCCCCAACCTTTCAGGGCCAAGGGATCGCTGGGCCTGTGAGCGTCTAATGCCTGAGGATCTGAGGCAGAGCTGAGGCGGTGATGCTAGCTCTGGGGAGCGGCTGCAGATAAGGATGCAGCTTCGCTCACCTGCCCGCCGCTCACCTGCTGCTGTGCAGCCTGGGTCCTCACAGGTCACGGACTGGTACCGGTCTGTGGCCGAGGAATTGGGGACCCCTGGTCTAGGAGGTGAGTTGATTGATTCGATCTCGGTGTCCACTTTCCGGATTTGGCAGAAACCGTCTTTATTTAAGGAGACGCATATCAAACTATTTTTTTAGGGGGTGAAGTGTCATCATCTATGCAACTCAGTAGGAAACATCATCGTATAGAAATACGACCACGTGCCTTATCCTTTCTTAATCTTGCAGTGTAGAAAAAAATACATATGAGTAAGTGTCTGTGCGTGCGCCTGTGCCCGTGTCCACAGGGAGACAGGAGAAGCAGACGCGAGAAAATGCGAACGGTCGGTCAACCCAAGAGAAGGAGTACAGCACAGCTGTGTTCACTTTGAGTGTTTCAAGTCTTTTGATTTTTGTCGTTAAATTTATTAGGGCGACACGGGTTACGAAGACAATGTAAGTTTCGCGTATCCCCTTTCACAATACCGCGTCTGCACAGTGCATTGCGTTCACCACCCACAGTGTGGTCTGTCCCCGTCCCCGTGCATTTGATCAGTTGTCCCTTCTGCCTCCCCCCACCCCCTCCGCCTTGGTGACCAACGTACTGTCATCTGTGTCTTCGTTCGTTCGTCGCTTTCTGTTTTATAGTCCACATGAGTGACATCCTCTGATTCTTGAGAGTTTGAAAATTCACCCCCTCCCCTCTAAAAAAAAATTGGGGGCAAAAATATCTATGAGGTTTTATTTTGCTTCTTCTCTATGAGGAAATGTTTTTGTTCCATTGCTTTTGTGTTGAAACTTTTACACGGGACCAGTTCACGAGAGGCAGCGTGCCCTCCTTTATCTGAATCAAGCCGGGCGTGACGCTCATCATATTCCAACCTGTTGGTGACACGTCACCTTGTCTCTGTGGTCCCATTTGTGACAGGTCGCCATAGCGCGCTGGCCCGTTCACGAGGGCTCGCCATATTGCGTGGTCGTGAGTTGCACTTGGCTACCATGCATCCCCGTGACTCTAAATAAACATGACTTTTGCTAGCGGATGTTTGCAGGGTCCCTGCAGCCCGTCCTCTTGCTGTTCCGCGTGGCTTCTCCGTGGCGTGGGCAGCCCGTGGCAGACTCTCGACGAGAAGCGCCTTCAGAACTCGTCTTGGAAATGCCCGTCACCTCCCCGCCTGCCCCAGCTCCCACTTTCTTTCCCCGAGGGAGCAGTCACGTGACGGCTCAGGGGCTCCGGCCTGCAACTGCCGAAGTTGCCTCAGGCTGCGTATAAACAGCGGACCCTTTTGGGACCCTTTGCACATTGGTCCCTGCATGTGCGTCCGAGCCGGGGGCCTTTGCATTAAAACAGAACTAACGAAGCTCGTTTGGCCTCCTGACAAGCGGGGCCCGGCTTCGGAAATGTAGAATCATAATGTTGATCTGCGGTTTTCGAAAACACCGTGTAAAAATCCCCAAGGACGAAGGCGTTGCGTTTGAGCGAAGTCACCGACAGGTGCTCCGCAGCCAAACACTGAGTGCACAGGCTTTACGTCCATTCTACTGAAACGTGTAGGGTGTTGGACTCATATGCAGCGCTTGACCCACGGGTCCTGTCTGGCTGCTGCTGGAAGCCTCCTTGGACCTAGGCGGGGGACGGAGTTTGGGGCGATTCCACCTACTTTTGGCAGATTTTCATCTCGACTGGCCTTTCTTTTGGACAGAAGATTCTGTGACTAAAAGCCCTGGCCGCTGCTGGCTTCTGGACCTGTCCTGTTTCGTAACCTCGGGCGGCACCGAAGCAAGAGACGTCCGCTTGTTCATGTAAAGACGAGGCACGTCTGTCCTCGACGAGGCACGTCTGTCCTCGAGCTTGACTGCGTCTCGGCCACACTTTCCTGAGTGGCACGACTGTCTCGCCTCAGGGACTCAAAGCAACAAAGGGATGCTTGGGTCATCTCGGAAGACGGAACGTTTACACTCAAGAACCTGTAATGAGAAGCATCTGAAACGCCTTTGCCTTTGTCCGCAGTCTCTCGTCTCCCGCTCTGTCCCCGGCACACCTGGGCTGAGGTGTCCTCACTTCACGCACGTCCAGCACACGGGCCTCCCAGCCGTTGTCTGCACCCGTCAAGGCCCCTCCTGCCACCAGGAGCCGGAGGCACTGTCTCAAAACCCAGTCCTTAATCCGCCATCGTGCTGGCCAGAGTCTCCATGAGTCTGCCCCTCATGCCGATGTCGAGAAATGATGTGTGACCCTGTCCGGCATTTCTGTCTTCCTCTTTGCCAAATGCAGCGAACTCTAAAACCCGTTGCAGGTTATCACTGGCTAAGCAACCCGGCTTAGGATTCCACACACGGGCAAAAGCATCGGGCTCCGGGCACGAACAAGTATCTTTCTTTTCTGTATAGACTGGGACAAAATTTTAAACCAAGTTATGTGTATTGTCTGCTATCTCCCACCTCATAGTCACGTCTGGCTGACAATCGTTGACAAACTGCCAATTCCTTAATTCGCACCGCAGGTGACATGTTCTGTTTATGATGATTTTTTTTTTTTTTTTTCTTTTGGAAGGGGTTCATTAAACCCTTCATTTTAAGAATGAGTTCTATGGAAACATAGTCTAGATTCAAATATAAAAGATCTTCTTTGAAGTCAATGAAGGAATAATCTACACCGTAGCACGTTCAAATGCTGCTTATGTTTCGGTACGAAATGTCGGAAGACAGTCATAAAACGTCTGCAATTATATTGATTGTATAATTTAATTTTAAAGTGATAATCTGTTGGCGATGAGAGGTCGGTAAAATACTATTTTCACCGATACGACGATACTACTTTGTACCTCTATTTTTTTGTTCAAATCAACTCTGAATTCGGTGGCGTCATGGAAGTTTACCGTTTAATGTCATGCCGTGCTAACCCTCTGCATTTACAAATGAAAACAGAGGTTCTTTTTCTGAATCCTACATTTTTATGGCCATACTTGGGTCTCTGGGACTCCTTAGATTTTTGCGGATTGTGGTTGGAGCCCGAGGCAGTTGGCCCATTTTTTAATTATACAGCAGTATTTCATGCCAGACGAGATGACGGGGTGTGGGTTTTGAGATTCTCATCTTTGTACCAGGACGAGTCGGATGGCGTCTCCTTGCTTAATGATTTTCTTTGCTTTTTAAAATAAGCATCGAGCATGTCACTCTGATAAAAACCGTTGGCTCCAGCGTGGAAGGGATGGTCTTTTACCACATCCATCCTTCTCTCCAGATGCAGGCTTCTCAGCAATGATCGGTCTACCTGGTAGTTTGTGCTTTGTGTGTATTTGGGTCTCCTCGTTGTTTTAGGGAACTGTGCTGAAGGTTACGGGTCTTTGTCTTGTGGTGTCGGTGGAGATGCTTCCTATCCTGCTATGTGACTTTTAGAGACTGGGATCCACCTGTGATGTAATGTGGGAAGGGACAAGATGTGTGAGGCGGGGAGCCTGAGCCCCCATGGTCTGTGGGCTTGTGGGGTCCCCGCCTGGGACGTGCCAGCGAATCTCGATCACGTGCTTGACTTCCCGCCTTTTATATCCGGAGCGCTCTGGGTTTGAAATAATCGCTCTACCCATGATGTCTCTTATCTCTCAATTAGACACTTTGGTGCTCATTTTTTTTCCTCCCAGCTAAACGTGCCACCGACAAGGTGCTGATAAGCAAATTGAGCTTGTAACTGTTGGCTCTGCCGGATACGAGGTCGGAGACCTGTGGCCTTGCCTGCTGCTGTGTTCATGAGGAACTGTTCCCACAGGGCATTGCTTCGTCAGTTCTGTGCAATAAGTAGTTTTTAAGCATTTACCATGCGCTTGTGCTTCATGAATAAGGACTTAAAAAGACTTCTCTAAAAAAGGGAACCTTATTATTATTATTTTTTTCTCATTATGCGACAAGGGCCAGCTGCACCGACTTCAGTAGAACCTCATTATTTAAAAATCAGAGCTCATCACACTGAAGTTGTCTAAATTAGGGTGTCTTCAGGCCCAAAGGAAGCCCGGGTTCATTTTATTCCCATTAGTAAGAATTATCATATTTGAGAGTGTCGTCAATTTAACTGTGACAGTGTCTCAGTGGGCGGGAAGAAAAGGTGATTAATTTGTACATGGCAGGCTTTTTTTTTTTTCTGATTATAAAAATGAGATGATTTAATAAATACAAGCATCTGTAAAGAATCGTGTAAAACTGCTGATAGTCGCATTCCCTCGAAACTCCCCAGAAATAAAATTATATCATCTCTCTTTCCAGTTCTGTTTCTGCACGTCTCTATACATATCACAGAAAGCATACATATCCATACGTAAATATAAACGTTGTTGGTTTTTGTTTTTTTTTTTAAATTTGCAATCATGGTGCCTTTCTTTAATGTCAGAGTCTGCATTTTCTTCCCTGAAATTATACTGTGACCTTTTTCCTTCATGACAAAATAATCTTCAAAGCTCAAGAAAGCTAAGAGCTGCCCAACATTCTGTTATGTGATTTATTTAACCTTTTGGCAATTCCAGCTTCATAAGTTTCTAACTCATGTCAGTAGGAACATATTGATTAAAAACAATCGTCTCCCAGTGTCTTCACAGGATAAATTTCTCGAAGCAGAAACACGGAGTCCGAGTGCGACGCTGTTGAGATGCTTGATGCCCGGTGTGGGGTGTGTGCTCCCCAAATCCGTCCATGTTTCCACTCCCACAGCCGACGAGAAAGGGTCCCCACTTCACCAGGTTTTCTTCGAGATCCAGTGTTATCACATCGTCACCTCCGCCAAGCGGATCGATTACAAACAGCATCTTCCCCGTGGTTTCTTCATTTTAATTTTAATTTTAATTTTAATTTTGGATCCCTACTGAGGTCGGACGTCTTTCACATTTACGTTAATTCATGACTTTTGTCCACCCGTTGGCGTTTTTTAATTCGGATATTTCCCTCGATTGTCCCTCCCTTTCTGCCCTCTCTTGACCAATTGCTTGTCACAGCCCGCGCCGGGCCCTGACGGTTGGCGTGGGGGCCGTATGCGAGTCTTACCTGAGTCATATCGGGAGGCAGATTCTTTTCAGTCAACCGTTTTCCAGGACTCAGAGGGCAAAAGTGTTCCCTACATGTCCCTGTCTTCCAAGGGCTTGCGTGAAATTCAGCATCATCATTGGTACGACTTCAACCTAACGGCCTCTTCTTCCTTTGGTGGTGATTGAGCTACAAGGAGGAAAGACGCAAGGGGCATAGTGGGAGAGTGTGTCCTCGGGCACCTCTTCACGGCGTGACCTGCACAAGCAGTACCATTGGCCAAGCCCTGGCATCAGAGCCAAGTGGCCCCAAGAAGCTGTATTTGAGAGGGATGCTGAGAATTACTTTCTGGGGAGAAGGTTCCTCTTGGGATCAGGCGTATCCAGCTTCTGCTGGAGCAGAAACCGTGAGAGGAGGGTCAGTGAATGACGTTGCTATTCCTCGACCCTCGGCTCCCATCCCCAGGGACAAGGCTGACCCTCGCCGATGCCTTGACGGTAGTAAGGATGCTTGCCGCTTTTAACCGTGAAACAGACGGAGCTTCTCGCTTCTGCCGTGCAGTCTCTCAGCAAGTCATTTTTGTGTACTTGTTTTAAAAATCTGTTGTTGCTTGGTAATTTCCATTGATTAGAACGATTTTCTGTAAGCCTAACCAGGGAAGGCTTAGAAGGGGTTATAAATGGGGCTAATTAGTGAGAGGCAACTTGCTTTTATGGCTGTTTTCAAAACATTTAAATGACCCATCGTTAAATTAGGTTGCCAAATCATTTGTTAATTATCATGTTCCTACCGCGTTTATTTCCTCAGGAGATCTCACCTGCGGTCTAACAGGCAGAGCCAGGACCGACGTGCAGAGGGAGGCCGTGGGTGGGGGTGCCCCTTTGGTTAGGTGTCTTTGTCGGTGGCTGGGCTTTTGTTTTCCTTTAATGCTCCAGTGTTTCTCAGACGATGAGTTTGCTGGTGACTGATCTCTCGATTGGGAAGGATAAAACGGATCATTTTGTTCAAATTCCCGACTTCTCCAAGAAGCAGTCCGTCTGCAGAATCCCCGACAGATGCGGTCTTGCACTCTGCACCCGGGCACGGCAGGAGAAAGATGCGA
>NW_011889429.1:104810-108318 GCF_000151845.1 Pteropus vampyrus | reverse complement strand
CCCATCCTGGCCACGGGCAGACAGGCATGATTGCCCATGATGAAGGCTCAGAGGTACCTTTCCTGTGCCCTCTGTGGTATCCTGCCTGCCACCTCGCCAGGCCAGCGAAGACCTGCGGGGTGGAGTGCACAGGTCGGGTGCGGAGGGCGAGTGTCCTCAGGCCCCCGACCTGCCGTGCCCCGCACGCAGCCCTTCCAGGCTCCCCGCCTTCTCGGCTGATTCCCCCTGGGAAAGCGAGCCAGGTCCGCAACATCCTGGATTCCAGTTCGCATAGGGTGGATTCCGTCCCCAGCCTTCCGATGCGTTGTAAAAGATTACGGTTTTAATTGAGAGACTCGCACGATGTCCACGTGGCCCAGCCACCCCACTTCTAGGCAGATCGAAAAGAGGGGTGCAAACCAAAGCTGCACAGAAATGTCCGTAGCGACACTAGTCGGATTATCCCTAGAGTGAAAACAACACCAATGTCCATCGACAGATGAGCAGATAAAGAAAACGTGGTTTAAGCAGACGGTAGAGTCGTATTCGGCCGTGAAAAAAAGGAAGGGGTGCTCCTAAACGCGACGATGCGGGCGAACCCAGAAAACGGGCTGCTCCGGGAAAGACGCCAGGCGCACGTGGGCACACGCATCTCGTTCCATCTACGTGAACTGTGCAGAACAGGCCCATCCACAGAGAAGGCAAAGTCACGGCTGCCGGGGCTGCAGGGAGGGCCAAGTGAGGAGTCGTGCTCGATGGGCGCAGGGTTTTATTTGGGGGGTGATGCAGACTTTCTGGAACTAGCTAGAGATGATGGTTGCATGCCACTGGGAATCTACTCAGTGCCACCGAGTCGTAGGCTTTACGGAACTGTAAGTGGTGAATTGGACATTAGGCAGATCGGAGCTCGATTTAACACGTAATTATGATTGTGAGGCTTAGTTCTTTATCTTGTCGTTGTGAGCTTGGGGGCGGCGTCGGGGGCATCCCCTTGGCTTTCTACAGCTTAACTGGCAGCGAAAGCTGATTGCTTATTTCGTGTTTTATATCCTTTTTCTTTACTTTGTCAACTCCATGTGTGCGTCTTGAACGCACAGAGAGTAACCATCGGCAGGTGCACTCCGGGGCGTCTAGCAGGGGTTTAAGATCCAATGGCAAAGAACCTGGCCATGCAGATTAGCGGGAATTCTTAGCAGAACCTGAAGCTCAGATCTGGGAAAGCAAATCGAGACCTGGAGCCTAGAGGTCAGGAGCTGGTGGGACTGGCATCGGAGTGCATGAGAGGGACCCCCGAAACGAGACGCTGTCTTCAGGGCTCACGACCAATGTGAGAGAGAGACATGGTGCTCGGTTCACGTACTCATACGTTTATACGTGCAAAGAGATGTTTCTAGGGACTTGTCCTGTTTATTTCTTAACCACTTTTTGACCTGGAGCAGGCTTTGGAGAAGGACAGTGACACCCATTAGCTGTGTTGGGATCTGTGTCCTGTTCTGTGTCAACTTGTTTCTGAGATCCTTTGTCCCAGAGGAAGAGGCCGCCAAGCTTTCTATTCACATCTGTTTCTCGTTTTGCTGAGGACGTGTGGTGGATGTGGTCGGCAAACAGTGTTCTGTTTTAATGGGCGGAGGAGGTCGGTCGGCTTCCCCAGGCCCCTGTGCGGCGAGGCCGACGCTTCGGGCAGAAGGACGGAGGGCAGGGGCTGCCACGGGTCAGGAGACCGCACGGTACGAGCCAACGCCAACAGCCAAGCACAGGCTGTCCCCTGCTCTCATTGCCCTTGGCCAATGGTAGAGTCATGTGAACTCAGGAGCAAGGAGGCGATCATTTCACCACTTGGGACCGGTTTACACCGAGTCTTCCTCTGGCAGGATGTTGAGTTTGGGAGGATGTTCTGATCACACCTGCCAGCGACACTACAGAGCAACTTAAAAAGATGCGTCTGTGTTCTCCCTGTAGGTTCTGGGAGCTACAGGTGCATATTTACCGTCACAGGAAAGCAGCAGGGCGTACGTGACAGGCTGGGGGAGGGACATCCCCAGCCTCGCAGGGAAGATGGCCGGCGTGGTCAGCGTTTCTCGGCTACGGTTTTAACCAGAGGCACGAACTAGCTTGCGGGTCGTGAGGTTCAGGGGAACCGCTGGCTGGCCATCCACGGAGCGGCTTCTTTGTCTTTGTCCCTATGCTGGTCACTAAATCGGCTATGCCAGGCCCCGACACCATTGCCTGGCTGACCGGCTGTCACCCCCCGTAAAGGAAGTTTCGGTGCCCTGGGGGGACAGTGCCAGCGAGGGCGCAGGGAGGAAAGCTCTTCGCTCCGTGTCCGAACCCCCTGCTCTCTCTTCTCCTTTGAAGTTTGTGTCCAGTCCGTTTTTTCCCTCTTCTACCTGTCCTGTCTGTGTTTGCATTCTCTCGGACCGCCTGTCACATCACGCAGGACACTCCTTCCTGCCGAACGTTAGAAATCCAGGGACTCAGCAGTACTTTGACCAGGGGCTTCTGGAATAAGCAAACATCCCGAACCTGGACCTCAGCTCTGCTGCTCCCTGTGTGGTCCTGAGGAAGCCGTGGGGGCAGAGGCGACCTCCGTGGGCACAGGAGCACTTTGTCCTCGGCTCCCACTCTGAACCCCGAACGCCTGCAGGAAGAGAGACCAGAGTGTGTTCGGTGATTCTCCCCTGCTTGTGCCAGCCATCAGGCCACCACCTGTCACACAGGGGATGGGCCGACGGGGTCCTCTGGGGTCTCCTTTATGAGGGCACAGATCCCATTCAGGGGGGGCTCCTCCCTCGTGACCTCATCACCTCCGAGAGCGCCCTCCTCCTGACAGGTGGGGGTCAGGGCTTCAGCCTGTGAAATGGCATTGGGCACAGTCATGCAGACCGAAGCAGTGTCTGTTTGTGTCCCGTTTCCAGAATCCTTCTATAATTCACTGCTCCCGATAAACCGGTCACCTCCGCCTGACCCTGTCAGCCTCTCCTCCGTGTCGCACCCTAATAGTCCATCGGACCATGCTTCGCCCAGGACGCACAATGTGCTACCTATGGGGACTCTCGGCGTTCCACAAAGTTTTAGGATGTTCACATGCCGCAGAATTTGGAGGGGCGCGCTGGCACACAATTTTCTTTGTAAACTTCAGTAAATTGTAGGTGAATAAAAACATTAGATGAGCCACGATGAGCAGATAAGAGCAAAGTGTGTAGATTTGGAGGCTGAGCAGCGGGATTAATACACGGAGCGAGAGAGAGCAACAACCTTAAAATGAGAGGCCTCTCCAAGTGACAGGGGACACGCGTGTATTTGAGGTCCCTAAGAATGGCTGTTCAGGAAACGCTGACTCAGGCAGAAGCCCAAACTGTCTTGATGAGGACACAGAGGCAGTGGCTGTGTATGACAAAAGGGAGGGGACAGTGACGTCCACAGAAGGAAGGCGTGGCTATCTATCGGTGCAGATCACGTGACACAGTGACGCTGACTCTAAACAGTGCTTTTAATTCTCAGTCCGGAGTCCGCAGAGCTGGAGTCATGA
>NW_011889429.1:102121-104760 GCF_000151845.1 Pteropus vampyrus | reverse complement strand
GATCGAGATCTCTCTGAGACTTTATTCTGCTTCAAAGCACAGTCTGTCTTCCACGCGCTGGATGAATATTCTCCTAGTCCATTCACAGACATCGTCAGTGTAAATTATTAAACAGGGGTCGTAAAGGACAGACTCGAAAGCCTTTAACATTCGCAGCGACGCTCTTAAGAATAATAGGCTTGTTTATAAAATGATATCATCACACTACATGCTTCTCTTCTCTTCAGTGTGTCTGTGGGTATTAACCTGGCACATGCAGAATACTCCAGGAGTGCTGGACTCTGTGTGTTTGTATCTGCATAGGCACCATTTTAACAGATAGGGAACAGCCACTAGTAGCTAATTAATGAAGGAGAATGGTATCCTCTTGTCAAGTAGAATCGTGTTGCCCGTTTGAACTTGGATCTTCTCAGTTGGCTGTTATAACCATCAGCGAGTGATAATAAGCTTGAAGCTTACGCAAACTTAGCACATGAAAATCCTTGCCGGGAGCAGCTCTACGCGATAGGAGACGTTTTTTTCAGTTAGGACGCCCCGCTGGGACTGAGCACAAAGAACCTGGCGGTCGGTGGGGAGAGACGCCCTCAGCGGCACGTGGGATGTCTGAAGTCGTTAAACAAGCATCATCTGTAGATGATGTTGATCCGAAGGGACCTAACGGCGAACACGCCTAAGTGATGTCATGGGTCGTCGAACGTACTGATTGTCATCGTGGTGGTTTCGGAGGCGGTGCCTGATCATTTTAGCCTTTGTGCAGCTTATGTCAGGTCCATATTTACACATATATCGCATATAGTTACATATATGTGTATAGATGATGGACGCCGAGTGTAGAAGAAGACTGGACGCTGAATTCAGTGGTATTTGCCCCAGCAAACGTCGCTCCCCTGTGTCCATCTGGCCACTCGCGTGAGCTGCTCTGTCCATACGTATGTTGTTTGTGGCGGTTGCTCGGGGCTCTGAGGAGTTCTGAGTTCTCCTTTCTGTTCACCCAGAGTTTGTTAACCTTGTCTCCCCATCCTGGCCACGGGCAGACAGGCATGATTGCCCATGATGAAGGCTCAGAGGTACCTTTCCTGTGCCCTCTGTGGTATCCTGCCTGCCACCTCGCCAGGCCAGCGAAGACCTGCGGGGTGGAGTGCACAGGTCGGGTGCGGAGGGCGAGTGTCCTCAGGCCCCCGACCTGCCGTGCCCCGCACGCAGCCCTTCCACGCCCCCCGCCTTCTCGGCTGATTCCCCCTGGGAAAGCGAGCCAGGTCCGCAACATCCTGGATTCCAGTTCGCATAGGGTGGATTCCGTCCCCAGCCTTCCGATGCGTTGTAAAAGATTACGGTTTTAATTGAGAGACTCGCACGATGTCCACGTGGCCCAGCCACCCCACTTCTAGGCAGATCGAAAAGAGGGGTGCAAACCAAAGCTGCACAGAAATGTCCGTAGCGACACTAGTCGGATTATCCCTAGAGTGAAAACAACACCAATGTCCATCGACAGATGAGCAGATAAAGAAAACGTGGTTTAAGCAGACGGTAGAGTCGTATTCGGCCGTGAAAAAAAGGAAGGGGTGCTCCTAAACGCGACGATGCGGGCGAACCCAGAAAACGGGCTGCTCCGGGAAAGACGCCAGGCGCACGTGGGCACACGCATCTCGTTCCATCTACGTGAACTGTGCAGAACAGGCCCATCCACAGAGAAGGCAAAGTCACGGCTGCCGGGGCTGCAGGGAGGGCCAAGTGAGGAGTCGTGCTCGATGGGCGCAGGGTTTTATTTGGGGGGTGATGCAGACTTTCTGGAACTAGCTAGAGATGATGGTTGCATGCCACTGGGAATCTACTCAGTGCCACCGAGTCGTAGGCTTTACGGAACTGTAAGTGGTGAATTGGACATTAGGCAGATCGGAGCTCGATTTAACACGTAATTATGATTGTGAGGCTTAGTTCTTTATCTTGTCGTTGTGAGCTTGGGGGCGGCGTCGGGGGCATCCCCTTGGCTTTCTACAGCTTAACTGGCAGCGAAAGCTGATTGCTTATTTCGTGTTTTATATCCTTTTTCTTTACTTTGTCAACTCCATGTGTGCGTCTTGAACGCACAGAGAGTAACCATCGGCAGGTGCACTCCGGGGCGTCTAGCAGGGGTTTAAGATCCAATGGCAAAGAACCTGGCCATGCAGATTAGCGGGAATTCTTAGCAGAACCTGAAGCTCAGATCTGGGAAAGCAAATCGAGACCTGGAGCCTAGAGGTCAGGAGCTGGTGGGACTGGCATCGGAGTGCATGAGAGGGACCCCCGAAACGAGACGCTGTCTTCAGGGCTCACGACCAATGTGAGAGAGAGACATGGTGCTCGGTTCACGTACTCATACGTTTATACGTGCAAAGAGATGTTTCTAGGGACTTGTCCTGTTTATTTCTTAACCACTTTTTGACCTGGAGCAGGCTTTGGAGAAGGACAGTGACACCCATTAGCTGTGTTGGGATCTGTGTCCTGTTCTGTGTCAACTTGTTTCTGAGATCCTTTGTCCCAGAGGAAGAGGCCGCCAAGCTTTCTATTCACATCTGTTTCTCGTTTTGCTGAGGACGTGTGGTGGATGTGGTCGGCAAACAGTGTTCTGTTTTAATGGGCGGAGGAGGTCGGTCGGCTTC
>NW_011889429.1:86707-99591 GCF_000151845.1 Pteropus vampyrus | reverse complement strand
GGCTATCTATCGGTGCAGATCACGTGACACAGTGACGCTGACTCTAAACAGTGCTTTTAATTCTCAGTCCGGAGTCCGCAGAGCTGGAGTCATGATCTCTGCTTTCTCATCATTGAATTCTCTGAGACACCTGGTTGCCCAGTCCCCTTCCAAAGGTGGCTCTGTCCTGTTTTAACATCCCGAAGGCTTGAGGCATCAGATGTAGCAGGTGGCATCTCTGTGATGGCAGCTCGGGCTCCCTTGCAGAGGGTTCTGCTTAGATGATTTGGACAAGAGAAATGGTTTCCTTTCACACAGTCGCCTGACGGAGAGCGCCACTTAACTCAGTGCCTCGGCCAGAGCACAGGGGTGCCACGTGATACGCCCCGGCATTTCACCCGAGTAGTTCAAATGGAAATCGCGGCGGGCGAACCCCACGTGCGAGTTTGCGGGTGTCCCCGGAGGAAACGGAGGACCGTAGACGATGCGTTCGCTTCCCGCCCACCGTGACCCCTCGGGCTCCGGCTGGCTGCGTCTACGCCGGGCGTCTCTTAATGACAGAACTCCGAACCCCCTAAAGGACCACTGTTTCAAAGTCACTTCGTCTTCCAACCACTTGGGAAAATGGAAGGGAAGGGAGGGGCTAACGGCCATCTTCCACGTCGCTTATTCCCATTTGTGAATGTTCTAGATGCTCTTCAAAGCTCCTCTCTGTCACAAAACACACTCTGTTTCTGAACTTGGAAAGGAAAATGCAGTTTAGTGTGAAGGTCACCTCTTATCTTACAAAGGCGATCTGTTCGTTACAAAATACGCTTTCCGCAAAACGACACTTTGTCAAAGCTTCGTGACATCAAATATCCTTTGGGGAGCAGGATATTAGGACTAAATATTTGCTTACACTAATTATGAATTATTGTGTGTGGGCGGGCACATTTCTAATATTTTGTCTTAGAAGCCAGCCGTTAGATGTGAACTTCTGGCTACAAAAGATTCAACTATTTAGAATGAAAATAACGAATCAGCAACATTAAAAATTTCTTCGTAAAATTTGGGAAAACATTGGAATATGAATTTTTATGAAGCATTTAGATCTATAGGAACACCTGTGTAAACACATATTCAGATGGTCTTTTTTGCTGTCTGAACGTTAGACTATTTTTTAGGAACTTAAAACACGATATCTATTATATAACACTCTATAACCAGATTTGATTTTGAGTTGAACAAAAAGTGCATGTTTCTAAACAAAACCTGGTCTGCATTGTTGGCTTTTCTCTATTTCCCAATAAGCTTTTTCGCCAGAAAGCAAATATATCTGGAACATTATCGTTGCCGTGGTAAAATTTCTGTTGTGTAAGCACAGTGTTCATTTTCTTTTAATGAACAAATGTAATGTAATTACATCTCTAGTTATGAAAATGTCCTTTTGTCTCTCTCGTTCATAATAATTCTGTTTTAGGAATAGCTGCCTTCTCAAAAGAATGCTTTTTTCCTTTGGCCAAATTAAGGCTGTTCAGAAAAATAATTTGCTTTTTTAAAAAGGGAAACCGTGCAGATTTTCGGAAGTTAATGTACCATGCTCTTAATATTTTGGAGCTCTTTCATTTAACGTTTAAGTTCTTTTATCAACTAACTCTGTTTTAATAGTTTAAAACATCTTTATAAACACCTCGTTCTAATCCTTACTCATGGAAAAATAAAAATAAGGTCTGCTTACTTTAGACAGTAATAATTTATATGCGGTGGGATTGTAAGTAACTATTAAGAAACTTAACTTTTCAAGCATTCTTAATCGGGCTAGATGGTATTGCTGATCCCAGGCCTAACAATATCTACCCTGGGCACATTTTGGAGTATAATTAATGATATACCGTGGCAGCGAGCTAAAGAAAACCCGTCGGCAATTCAGAAATTAATGTAGATATTAACCATGATGAATGGCCTTTTATCCTCTTGGGCTTAATTTCGATAAGAAAATTCTGCACCTCAGCGCAGAGCACAGAAAATTGGAGTGCGTTTGTCCCAAGGAGCACGCACACCTGAAAAAACAGCCCCTGACGATGGGGACATGTTGGCATGGCAACGATCCGTCATCTGGGGCCCCAGAACGTGTTCCGTCTCCATTGCTCCCTGTCGGAGCTCACGGCCCCAATATCTTTTCGGAGAGCTGGTCGCTCTGTCACTTCTGGGTAGAGATAAATGTCCTTCATGGGCTGACAGTCTGCTCCTTCCACGTCTGATCCCTGCTGTTTCTTGAGACTTTTCCCCACCTCATAGTGAGAGTTTTGCATGAAACAAAGAAACAACGGGGCGCACGGTCATAGGGACGCTGTGCATTCGGAAAAAAAAGACATGGAGAGAAATATATACCCTGAGTGATTCTCTGAATCGTTGGTTTATCCACACTTTTGGTCCACTTAGAATAAAAGTAAAATCATAAGGAAACAATTTATTTGAAAAAGTCAGATTTGACTTTTGGGTAACAACAAAAAAAGTAATAGTCCCAAGTACGTTTCTGAGCGGCCAGGATGTGGGTGGAAGTTTACCTGATCCTCGGAGCCTGGCTTTCTCTGTTTAATCTCTCTCGGTCCCATCTTTCTGGGCTACTGTGCGTACTTTTCCCCATTCTTGCCATTTTCAACTTTCCATTGTCAAACAAAACTTGGTTTTTCACGCGATTGGCGAGCACAGCCACGTACCTTTAAGTTGCTTGTGTGAATTCTAAGTACTCCATACTAGTGAGACTTGTTCTTAAAACGAGTTCGGCCTGATCTCGCGAGCCGTGGAAAGCCTCGTTCAGATTCTCGTTCACACAGCGGAATCACCCATCTTCAGCGATTCTGCTTTGTACGAGTTACGTGCTGCTGTGTAACAAGTGAGCCCGAAGCTTAGCAGCTCGAAGCAACGTGCCTCTGTTATGTCGCAGTCTCTGTGATCAAGGCACCTGCCAGGTTGGCGGTCTCATTCGACAGGTGGACAGAGGACAAGGTGCGCCTCCAAGCTCGTTCCCGTGGTGGCGGGCAGGATTCAGTCGCTTTTAGGCTGCGGGCCTGAGAGCCTCGTGTCTTTGCTGGCTCCTGGCTGGAGTCTCCCTCAGTTCCTCGTCCTGGGGTCTCTCCAACACAGCCACTCACTTCATCAACAGCTGGCAATGGGCGGAGTCCACCAGCAAGACGGAGTCATGCTCTCGTGCGACCTGACCTCAGAAGTGATGTCTCCTCACACTTCCATATTCTGTTCCTTAGGACCATGGCTCAAGGTCCAGCTACGCCCGGGGTGCCGGCGGGGAGGGGCGGACCATCCAACACGTGACTACAAGGTGGTGTAGCTTTGGGCCATCTTTTGGTTGGCCGCCCACATCTTTGTTGAAAACTCTATGACTACACATAATCTACACGGAATTATCGTAATACTGCTGCTGATGACTACAACTAATGACCGTCGGCCCATAACTATTATTTCCTTATTGAGTCATAGTACCAAGTATCCAATTTTATCCTCACGATAATATTTATATGGTATCATTATGGTTACCCTCATTTTCTAGGAGAAAATGCCAACCAAGGAGCTACATGAATAGTCTGTGGTTTCACTGCTAACGAGCAGGGGTGCCCCGACTGAAATATCATCTGCAGAAGCCGTGTTTCTCACTCCGTCGCTCATGCTAGTGGGTTCTGTACTTGTGGGTTGTCCCCTTGGCCACTTGGAGCCTTGCAGCGTGACTCTGTGTCTCATTCAACCTTGAAACCACCGAATGGTCACGATGTCTTCGATCCTGTTTCCGTCTCGTAAGCGCTTGTTGCATTGAAATGGATTCGGTTTGAACCGTCAGTGAATTGGTTTTAGTGGCAAAGATATGAAGAAATTTAAACACTCCTAACGAGTTAAATTTCTCTAGCACTTTTATCATTTTGGAAACTTTTTATTTCTTTTTCTTGTTATTTGGGGGCAGACAGGGAAATGTGTTTCCTCCCCCGCCTTTTCCGAGGCATGGTTGACAAATGCTATTGTGTACATGTTTACAGAGAAAATATGATGTGTGATTACAAATACATTGTGAAAGGGTCGCTACAGTTAAGTCACACATTTGTCACCTCACGTACTTGCCATCCTTTTTGTGTTTGTGACGTGACCACTTAAGATCCACTGTTCAAACAAGTTTCAAGTATACAGTACAGTTTTACGAACTACGGTCACCATGCTGCGCATCAGATCCACAGAATTTATTCATCTTAGAACTCGAAGTTTATACCCTTTATCCAACATCTTCCAATTTCCCCACCCCACGGTCCCTGGCAACCGACATACTGCTCTCTGCTTCTGTGAGTTCAGTTTCTCGTTCGTTTGTTGAGGTTTGGTTTTGTTTTCGATTCCATCCATGAGTGAGATCAGACGGCATTTCTCTTGGTCTGTCTGCCTTATTTCCCTTAGCATAATTCTCTGCAGCTTTAGACGTGTTGTTTCCTTCCTTTTCAAGGCTGCATAATATTCCATTGTATCTAGACCACATCTTCTTTATCCATTCATCCACCTATCGATGCTCAGATGGACTCTGTATCTTGGCTATCGTGTGATGCCGCAGTGAACGTGGGGGTGCAGGTATCTCTCTGAGATCTGGACTCCCATCATAATTGTTGGCTGCCCCATGGCAAAGATGGCATCTTGGTGAACGTGCGGGGGAGTGAGGCACGGCGGGCTCATGCTTTGAGCCGAACACCTCGTACTTGGTGTCCCGCCCTGCGACCGGACCCTGACGCCTCATTCTGCACTCATTCCTCTACTCCCAGAAAAACAGAGTGTGAAAGCCACCCAAGGGGGAAAGAAGGAGGGAATGAAGGATGAGAGAGTGAAGTAAGTCGTGACGTTTTCCTGCTTGGTTACCGCTGGAGGAGGGTCGTGGGCAGCCGAGTTGGCTTTTAGGAAGAGGGAGAGTGTTGAAAAGCAGAGAGGAGGAGTAAGACCAGGTCAACAGAGACAGGGCCGTTGCTGCAGGTCCTTGTATCTGGGTTCAGAAGGCGACGGGCGAGGGGGCTGTCTGCAGCGGAGGTCTGCTGACGGGGAGGCGGGGTGGGAAGGAGGTGCCACGTGGACCGGTGACAGGTAGCAGCCGGAACAGAGACAAGACGGCATGCTGGAGCCTAACGTTCTGTTTGGAGAGCCTGTTTCGGGTCGCCGTGTGTGTGCGCCCGAGCATGTCACGGCTTCTGCAACCGGCGGGGCGAGGGCCAGGTGAGGAGCGTGGTCTGTGAGAGTTTAAGTTGGACTTGTGGGTGCACGGGACAAAGCCGTGCTTGCCCAGAGGCAGCGTGCTTTCCGAGTCCTTCCACGGAAGCCAGGCTGCCCACACTTGTGAGCGAAGGAAGTGAGTCATGATTGTGTCGTGCACAGGAGGTGACGATTTCACAGATGCTCGGATGGGTGACAGGCAGGTACTAGGTAGGCCATTCTCAGCGGGGGGTGATTTTGCCTCCCAGGGGACATTTGACAATATGTGCGGACATATTTGGTTTCACAGCTTGGGCTGGGACGGGGTGCGACGGGACACCCTCCAGGGACCAGCGCAGCCCCCACGACAAAGCGTTAGCCCGTTAGCCGAGCCTGAATATCAATCTTGACGAGGCTGAGAAACTCACACCTTGAGGGCAAATGTCACTCGTCACAGCCTGCCACGTTCCCCCCTTCTTCGCGTAGGTGGCCTGACAGAGAGGCAGGGAGAGGCCTGAGAGTGCCTGCCACGCGGGAAACCGCGGTCGTAAAGAATGGGATTTTATTGATTTATCGTCCGTATTAATGACACGTGAGCGTACTGCGGAGGCAGAGCGATCTGGCTCCCACCTTCTCCGGGGGAAGGTCATGCATTGTATTTCGGGGGGACAGGAGGCCGTTAGGCACACTCTTTTGTGCGTCGCTGTGCTCGGTCATGGATTGGCATGTCCTCACGTCCGCTTCGGGACCCCTGCCGTGCGCACCCTAAGCGTTCCGCAGGCGTCGCCGATGGGCGTCTCTGGTGGTGTCCAAATCCCCTAGCGCACCTCACTGTTCGTAGTGAGAGACGGATGGTGATTTTCGAGTCATTCCATCAGCCATAAAGCCGTCCAGCTTTTTAGGAAATGGCTCTGTCCCTTCTCAACCACCTCCTTGGTGGAGTTAGCATGGGGGGTTTCCAGAAAAGTTGGCAGGCGTTATGCACTCATTGGCTCAAGCACCGAAGGTTGACCGTTCGGTGTCAGAGAGTGTGTTCAGGGGGGACGTCCCGTGGGGCGCACTGAATTCCTGAGGCCACAGGCACAGCGAAGGGCTGCTCTCGACTCCCAGGTCCCACGTCCTCCCAGGCTGGGCATGAGACGCAAGGGGGTGCATCCCAACTCCGGCCCCTTGGTCATCTAAGCCCGCCCTTCGCAGCCAAGGTGATGGGGCCTGAGAATGTGCTCGCCCCCGGGTGCTCGGATGCCCGCAGCTTGACTTCTTCTTCTTAAGTTCCCTGGGCTGTTACTGTGGGCATCAGAGAGGGGGTTTCAGGTGTCTGCTCCCCAAATTCCGGCAGGCCGTTGTACTCGATTGGAGTGGAGTGCTGTGGGTGGGCGGGGTGAGTGTGTGTCACGATGACAGTCCCACAGCAGGGATGGGCTCCCATCCTGGGAGCCTTTGCTCTGACCGCTGAGCTGCTACCCAGAGCTGCCCCAGGCTGTGCATCTTCTGTTCCTTGAGTTTCTAAAGATTCGACAGCGTTTCTGTTTTCCCTGAGAAAGCTCGTACGTGAATACGCACAGCTAACTTTAGAAAGAATATGACACTCAGGATGCGGTCTTCATGGAATGCCTGTCCTCCCAGAGCTCGGACAGAGAGCGTTTAGCTGATGACAGCGTCCGCCTTCTGTAAAGAGACAGCAGGAGACGCTTGCGTTTCCGATTTTCTAAACGGGACCCGCGTTGAGGTCGAGGGCAGAATCGAGAGGTGACAGTTGCCCGTGGAGAAGGAAAGGTTTGTTTTGGAAGCAAATATTCAGGAAAGACGACGACATTCTTCACCTTGTGACATCACAGACGGCGTGTCTTTGGAGCACGTGTGGTCTGGGGCGGATGGGTTTCAAGAATGCTTCAGCAGAAACGGGCGTGAGGACGGAGGAAGGTTCTAGAGAGGGATGTGAACGGTCCAGCACGTGCCAGCGTCGTTCACGTCTCTCTCTCTCTCTCTCCTTGCCCTTTGCAGGAAGATGAAGATCCTTTTGCCTCTGCTTTTCTTCCTGGGGGAGGCCCACAGCCGTGCAGCGTCAAGGCCCAACTTCGTCCTGCTGATGGCCGACGACCTTGGCATCGGAGATCCTGGCTGCTATGGAAACAAGACCCTCAGGTGAGCTGATGCGGCCACTGCGCAAACAGGGCGCCGGTGGCGGGCCGTTGTCGCCGTTTAAAACTCGCTAAGCTGCCCATGTCCATGGGCGACTTCACGGGGCTCCAGCGAGACACGGGGTTAGGGAGGCAGGTGTGGCTGCTCGGGCAGGCGTAACGAGTTGGATGAACTCGGAGGGACCACTCGAAGGATGTTCGTAATGATTCTTTCGTACTCAGCACAGCTACAGTGCTTTCCTTCTGGTCCTCCTTTTCTTCCCTTGAGTCCTCTGGGCTGCAGGTGGCCCATTTCATCCTGGCTTGTCACCCGCCTTCTCGGACCTCCATACCTTCCCCCGCTTCCTGTCTAGGCTGTCCTCCATCATCGGCCAGCCGCTCTGACTGGGGACAGATGTCCCCGAGACACATGTCGCATGCGACGGTGCCAGAACTTTCCGAGGGCCGGGAGCGACTGCGGGGGTAGGAAAAGCACCCTGGGAACCGGACTGAGGGACGGAGGAGGGCGTCTGTATCCCAAGCCCCCTGCGTAAAACTGACTCGACCGAAGAAATGGCGGAAGGGCCCTTCGGTTTAAAAACTGAACTCGGTCCTGGCCCAGGGGACTATGGACATGAGCATCGCACTTGCTCTGTAATCATAGAAGAATGATGACAGGAAATGGTGCGGTGCAGAGCTTTGTCTCACAAAGCATCAGTACCAACCAAAGTCAACCAGAGGATGGGGAGAGACAGCCTTTGCTTTTACTAGAATGTTCTCATAAGGTCTGCGATACTGAATGTATACGGGGCTTGGGGACAGACGCGTCGCTAAGTGCCACGGAAACCTGATTTATTGCCACGCCGGGCCCTCTGCATCCTCCTGTTCTTCTTGGGGTGACGATGCTTCTCGGAAAGTGTGTTTAATCATCGCACGTCAGATCGAACAGAAGCGAAATTATTCTTTTGAGGGAAAAAACCTGCCTGCAAGACGGCTGGGTGCATTTCTGTCCCAGCCTGAGCCTTTCCATTCAGTGTTGCTCGTTGTTTTAAAAATGTGTGACATCGGTTAGATTTTTACACACGTGTACAGAAATGAAGTGTGCACTTAACGTTCTCTTAAAATTTTAATTGGCCGCGAATGTTTCTTTTCCCACCTTTTGCCCCATTTTATAAGAAGTTTAGATCTCACTTTTTGCTATCTGTGACACAGACCTTGTTAGTAACTTAATTTTTTAATTGGGATCATAATTTTCATGTTTGGTCTATGCATTATTTGTCATACCCTGTTAGATAGAATGCTAACAATGCTCAATGTAATATTAATATAATGTTAGAATCGTCATAAAGTTTATTTACGGAGACCGTGAGGTAACTATTCCTACGTAGCTGTCTTAATTAAAAAAATAATTCCACTCAAGCCTTTAAGGTTTAGTTTCTACAGATTAACGAAAGGAAAAAGAAAAGTCTATAAAACTCCCAAAGAATAATTCAGGTCAAGACTTACCCTAAATGTCCCTTGCGCTTTATAGTCAATCGTAGTTCTTTCTGATTTATGTTTTCGCTTTACATTTTCTAATATCGCACCCACCTGTGCCAGATTTCTTTCTCTACGGGCTGGCGTAGGTACCAGGAGGTTCAAGTCGAATTTACAGTTTGTGGCTTCTAAGCATCTGGTAATTCTACGCAAAAAAAACAAAGTGGGACTGTGGACGATGCGTTGCGTAAACTGAACTCGTAGACGGGAGACCAGTTTGCATTACAGATACGATGACACGCTCTTCCCCTTTCAACTATGCATCGCTGCGGACTATTCTGTGTGTGGACACTGGGCCAGGGAGGCGGGGGGCCCCCCAAAGATGAGCAGCACACACGTGTGCTCCCTGCCCCTCACAGGCCGCCGCCGTGTTGGAGGGCAGCCCAAAGAGCCATGTTGTCTCTTTATGGCAAGGGAGCTATTGCCAGCAGGGAGCAGAGCTCGATGTCCTACACGTGGGACAGTCCCCTGCCATATGAGAAAGGAGGCCACAAGCGGACCCCGAGAACCGCATGTATGCCTGGAACTGAAGGATGCAAAATAGGCAGACAGGCGGGCCGGCAGGGACCAGGGCTCCCGGGGGAGGATCTGGGATAAGAGCTCGGCGTGGGCCGCTGTCTGGGACGCACTCAGTCCTGAATGCCTAGATCTGCAGTGCCCGCCTAAGATGCGGAGCCAGAGCATTCTGGAGACCAGGCACGAGGATGCTTCCCTTGCATGACATGTCTTCCTAGAAGCGATCCCATAAGCACGTACTAAGCAGAAAACCGCAAGCCCACAAAACGTGCCAGGGACTCACAGCATGTTGCCTTTTGACACTGGGGTGTGTCCCTCCTCCCAGGACCTGGCAACCCATTTGTTGACGTTCACGGGTAACTACACGTGGGGTCCCATTATTCTCTCCTCCGCGGAGGCAGCGGAAATTACGCAGGAGCTGCTGACAGCTAGTTAGCGGCCTCCCGTCGGATGTGGTTGGAAGGGAGAGTCAAGCTGTCCCCAGAGCTTTGTCATTTGGGGGCACAGAGGTAACTGGGGGGACACGGGAGGGGAAGGAGTGAGTCTCTGATGCATCTCACCCCCCTGCTCTGATCTAAACCCGGGCTAAGTGGACAGGCGCAGAGCCCACGTCAGAGCCGGGCCACTGACAGCTCGGTGTGGTTTTATTGTCTCTCATTCTCAGTCTTGGCTCCATGTCCGCTCTCCCTTTCCTACCCTGTCTCCCAGCCCGCACAGCCCCGCACAGCCCCCGGTACCCTGGACCGTCGAGAGGTGACCGACTCACTGCGAAAATCCCCAGAGATAGCTGCCTTTCCGCCGCCCTCACAGTCACACGGTTCTCTCATTCCAGGACGCCCAACATTGACGCCTTGGCCCACGCGGGCGTGAAACTCACGCAGCACCTGGCAGCGTCGCCCCTGTGCACGCCGAGCAGGGCGGCCTTCATGACAGGCCGCTACCCCATCCGCTCAGGTAAGCTCCCGGCTGCGTGGCCGTGGCCGTCGACCTCCCAGGGCTGTCCTGTCCTCACGTGTGACTTCTCCTGCTCCAGGAATGGCGTCGCAGTCTCGCGTGGGAGTGTTCATCTTCTCGGCTTCTTCTGGAGGACTTCCCACCAGTGAGACCACGTTCGCCAAGCTTCTGAAGAAGCAAGGCTATTCGACGGCTCTGATAGGTGTGGGCAGCTGAGGAGGGGGCGAGGGCCTGGGCGGGTTAGCCGGGGAGCGTGGGGGCCGACGGCAGCCTTCTTAGGATCGGCATTGCTACCTCAAATAGGGCAGAAGTTATTTCGGTTGTTAATTAAAATGCGATGCCCCTCTCTGAGCTTTTTGAATGTGTAGATATGTGTGATTACGTTTGTATGTGTGTGGATGGATGGATGAACAGATGGATAGGTAGGTAGAGGATAGATGGATAGGTAGGTAGAAAATGGATAGATGGATATATAGATAGGTGGTAGGTAGATAAATACATGATAGGTAGGTAGATACATAGGTAGATAGATAGATGGATGGATGGATGGATGGATGGATGGAGGATGGATGGATGATGGATGGATGGATGGATGGAAGGATGGATGGATGGATGGATGGATGGATGGAGGATGGATAGATGGATGGATGGGTAGATGGCTAGGTGGATGGAGGATGGATGGATGGACGGACGGATGGGACAGATGATGGATGGATGCATGCATGCATGCGTGTATACATACATACGTACATAGACAGACAGGGAGCATACAAAAACATATACACACCATGCTATGGATAAAGATTTTCGTTTTTCATTTTAATACTAAAATCGTGTCACGATCCGTCTCAGTCGATATTCCCATCTCGATTTTATTCCAGTGATTCGAACGAGGCCCTCTCCCATTTTGCCTGATAAGGTTGTGTCTGTGTGGGTCATCGGACGAATCCCAGAAAATCTTGTAGGAGCACCGTGAGCACTCCCGTTCCTCACACATCTGGTCATGAAACCGTGATCGTTTCTCCTTTTCGAGGCGCTCCCCGATTTACTGCTATAATTAACATTTTATAACAAACGTTCACAGGTGCTTAAAATAATTGCCGAGCTGTGGATATGATTTCCTCGTGCCTCAGGCTAATTTTTTGAGAGAGGGTTCGTTTCCACTTTTAGCATTCAGGGAACAAAATCAAATTGGCTCCAAGACTTAAATTTTAAGGAAATGCATTTAAAAAACACCAATGCCAGAAGAACGCTGCGTGTTACTGTGTAGTTACGTCTGTGGCCCGTTACATGTGTTAGGTGTTCACCTTTTGTTTTATTTTTTGATCAATAAGCTGCTTCTCGTTTCCTGGTCGAGTGAGTAGTTCATATCGTAGCTTCTATGGAAAAAGCAGCGGAAACCAGTACAGTCCTAGGGCTGGGCTCGGGCTGACGCACAGGCAGAGGTGTGTGCTGGTCGGTGCGTGCGCGGCGGGAGGTGGCTTTCGAATCCCAGTGTCTTTAGGGACTAAGCATATCGGCCGCTTGTGTTGTCAGGGAAGTGGCACCTCGGGATGCACTGTGACGACCAAAGAGACTTCTGTCACCACCCGCTGAGCCACGGCTTCGATTACTTCCACGGGCTCCCTCTGACCAACCTGAGAGACTGCAAGGCCGGGGCGGGCAGCGTCTTCACCTCGGCCATCAGGGTGCTGGTGCTCGTGCCTCTGCAGCTCACGGCCGTGTCCCTTGTCACGCTCGCGGCGCTCAAGTGCCTGGGGCTGTTGCAGGTGCCGCGCCTCGTCTTCCTGTGCCTGCTCCTCCTGGCCGCCGCCGTCCTCGGCATCCTGCTCAGCTTCCTGCATTACTTCCGGCCCCTGAACTGCTTTCTCATGACGAACCACAGCGTCACGCAGCAGCCCATGTCCTACGACAACCTGACGCAGAGGCTGACGGCGGACGCGGCCCGCTTCATCCGACGGTGGGTACCGCCACGGGGCGGGGGCCGGGCTGGGCCCGCAGCCGCCTGTCCCCTCCACGTGCGATGGCGACCGCGGCCAGGCTCTGCGGAGGCGGGCTGTGAAGGGCACGAGGTGGGACGGGCACTGCCAGCCGAGTGGCCTGACCAAGGGAAGGAGGCACCTGCTGATCGTCGTCTCGCGAACCTCCGGTTTATTACCACGCGCACGTGGGACGCTGTCGATTTGGCAGTGCCTTCGGCGACCCTAACCTCCGGCCCGCCAGGTGCAGACGCGCGTCGCTCGGGGGTGGCCAGGCACACCCTGGTGTCCGCAGTGTTTGGGTCAGACCATCCGTAGTGGGACTGCCTTGGGTAGCTTAGTACGTGATGTCCATAAAGAACGGTCCTGGTAATGCTCCACGTGCAGAGTCAGAAGGGACGGGAAAGGTCCTTGACTGTAGTTACGGGGCGCGACCCCTCACGTGGTGTCAGGAGGACCCGGCCGCTTGCCGAAACTGGAGAATGCCAGTCTCGCCTGTGGACGGTCCCTGAGTAAGGCCACACATCGTCGCTTTAACAAGCGGTCCACGAGATGCTAAACCACGTGGACCATAGGATCCTCTGAGAAATAC
>NW_011889429.1:82170-86657 GCF_000151845.1 Pteropus vampyrus | reverse complement strand
GTGGACGGTCCCTGAGTAAGGCCACACATCGTCGCTTTAACAAGCGGTCCACGAGATGCTAAACCACGTGGACCATAGGATCCTCTGAGAAATACGGCAGCATACTTGGAGCATATTTTTGCTAGTAGGGACAAATACCACAGTCGTTATTAAGTCTCCAGATTTCTCTAGAAGGTGATACTGAAGTGTGATCTATTGCAAAAGCTTTAGAATGTTCCGAGATACGTATCTTTCATTATCGTCCAAAAAGATGGGCGCAGATACTTAACAGGCTTTCTCAGATGATCCTTTTCCCGAAGGAGTAATGACATCTGATACTCGCTATTGGCATCCTGTTTTATTTTTAAAATTATCTGGTTGGGACACTAAATTAGTGTCGTAACCCAGTGGTGGGTCACCGTCTGCATGACTGACAAAGTTCTTTCCCTGTGGGTTCCACATACGTACTGTATTTTATAAGGAAGCGAATGGCCATTGCAACATACAGCGGGGTCCCCAGGATTGCAGACCCATCCGCGTCAGCAAAAACACAGCACTCTGCTGCTTGGTAAAGTGTCTGCAACAGCCAAACCTCCTTACGTCACTTTCTGCCCACCAGAAATCCCTCAGAAACACGGAGGAGATTAACAGTACCATGCCTGCTTCCAGAGTGCATCTGATTTTTACACTAGGTGGTTTTTCTGACAGAAAGGTATCTATAGAGTATATGACTATTCATGAGATTACAAGGCATCTTGATGGATTCCTCAGCATATGACTCTGGGAAGGGAGCAAAGCAGATTTGGTTATTATAAGGGTATCGAAGCCCAACCAGTTTGTCTTGATTTTATTGAGGTTTCCGAAATTTTATTCGAGAACCGGAGACTTAAGATGTTCTAGCAACACCGTAGTTAGAGGTTATCGAGTTATTCTCAAGGAGTTTATTCTTCAAAATAGATGATTCCAGTGTTAATGGCCGTTCCCCTTTTCGGAGCAAGGCATGCATGATCGATTTTAGTGGAAGTAGTCATGTTTATATACCACGAAGCTATTCACAAAAACAATCTTCTACATATCTTAAGCGAAGCCACAAAGATTTAAAGCAGCCAGATACAATCATAGTTGGGATCAAGATCGTAGTTTTGTGTTCCATTAGATACGGGATTCATAGAATATGAGACCCAACAATCTTGAGAGAATTGCCTCAATGTGTCACCAAAGAATGATCACAACGGTGACATCGCCATATTTCTGAAAGTGTTTTTTCGAGCTTCGGAAGACTCCTTTCTCTGTGTCATCTCATTGCCCAGAATATCCCGAACCGTTTAGGCAGGGCTTACCACCTGTGCATGTGAGAAATGGGTGTAGAGGTGGTCAGAAGCAGAAGAAGGAAAAGTGATTGTGACAAGCAGCGACAGTGTTTGTGAAATTTATTCAAGTGCTTTTCAAGTCACAATTTTCCCAGTTGAATCTGGTGCCTGATTTCGATGTACGAACATTAAAAAGCTGTTCTGGGTACACGGTCGGTTCGCGTGTCAAAGCCCACGGGGAAAATGATTTAAACTCTTGATATTCTTTCTCTAAATCTTGTTTCCGAAATGATTTATACTCGAGGGTTGGTTCTTGAGATGCTAACTAGAGTTGTGACGGTGTGAATGACCGGGCAGAAGGCGAAGATGCTCCATTGTTTCGCGATGCCCTTGCATGAGGTCCGCTGAGCCACAGCCGGTGTGTGCCCTGGGGTACCAAGTGCATACGTCCAATTGGAGGAGGGTGGCGGTTTGCAATATATAATTACACACTCTGTGATCCCTCACCCTAATTGACTCTTTTCGGGATGAAATTTATCTCGGGGAGATGCTTGAACTCTTAGAGAGCTAGATAATTAGCTCACCATATGTTGTAAGCTGTATAGTAATTCAAGAAACAGGTCATCCGAATACGCTTTAATTAGCGAGAAATCGTTGCTCCTCTCACAGGCACGGATGAAGCGTACATTCAGCCCTCCTTACGGGCGCTGGATGATGGATGCTCCAGCCATCGTGCCTTTTCCCTTGGCCTTGAGGCACATTCGTGTGTAACTATTCGCGTATAACTAGCCTGGTCAGTTATACACCAGGCATGGTAGATATACACATCGTCTAGGGCACGTCTCGCACACCTCACCTCTTCGTGCTACAAAACGACCTTGTGAGTGTGTAAAGAGGTGTTTTTTTGGTTGTTGTTGTTGGGGAATTAGAGTCTCAAAGCCGGTGCATCATCAGCTGCAGCCCCATGGGTAACGGTCCAGACGGGGCTGAACAGCACAGCTAGATCTTCGTGAAGCATCTTCTCAGTCGTGGACCATAAAGAGCTTGGTGCCTTCTCGGCTCTGCTTGGCTGACTTACTGATCTACTTGGCTGACTTACCGGTCAGTTCTGGGTGTGGGTTAGTTGGGAGAAGAGTCAGGAATTGGTCAGGTGTCTCGACACCCCTTCTCCATGTGTCCCCAAAGGAGAATGCCTCCCAGTCTAATGCTAATAATACGATCATTATCACGATGACAGAGAAGTATCCAGGTATTCCGAAAAGGAATAACGGCTACATGGTGACGAGTAAATTTATCAAGTGAATTTTATTCGCAAAGGACTTTTCCTTTAGTTCAAGTCAAGGCCACATGTAAAAAGGCATGATGCCTTCAGTCCCAGTCAAGGCAGGCGAACCTTGGCCATTCTGCTTCGTGAAGAGGCAGCTTCGCCGGCCTTTTCTTCCCGAAAGTCGTTGAAAACAGTGCCTCGTTGGTAGGAAAAACACCGAAGCTGAAAGAAACCACTCTGTTTTTCTCTGCACGCGTACACGTGGTGACCCTGAAGAGGGAATTTTGAGGTGCGAGGACGCCTTTACGACACCTATGTCATTTGTATCATTTGCGATATCCAGTTATTGCATTTCACAGCGTCACGTGAAAGTTACCACGAGCGCTGTGTTCTCCAGGCTCCATTTTATGTAGAGTCCATATATTCAGGATCTGTGCCTGTGTGTTTTAAGAAGCTACAATTAGAAGCGAAATAATTACGAATAATGTTCAGTGAAGCTTTATATGAGGTAT
Organism: Pteropus vampyrus; assembly: GCF_000151845.1. Lineage (NCBI taxonomy): Eukaryota > Metazoa > Chordata > Mammalia > Chiroptera > Pteropodidae > Pteropus > Pteropus vampyrus. Next base: position 83,589 of record NW_011889429.1, on the reverse strand, counting down.
CTTTTGTATCTTTAACGTTGGGCCTCCTGGGAAATAAACCCAGTAGAGTTCTATTTTTTTTTCACACTTTTTACTTTTTTATTTTTAATTAAAAAAAATTTTTTTTTTACATTTAAACAACAATTTTATTTTTTCAGAGTTGTGCGTTCTCCAGATAATTGAATAAATCATTTTAATGTCTTCCCCCCCGTCTACCTCCCTTCTCCCCTCCCCCTTCCCCTCTGGTAACCACGAGTCTATAGTCCATGTCCGTGAGTCTCTGTTTGTTTGTCCTGTTCGTTTGTTACTTTTAGGTTGAGAGCTCACATATAAGTGATATCATGTGATTTTCAACTTTTTCAGTCTGGCTTATTTCTCTTAGCATGATCATCCCGAGGTCCATCCATATTGTCGCAAATGGCAGCATTTCATCTGTACAGTTCTCTTTTGAATCCTCGATCGGCCAGAGTAGTAAGATCTCCATTTTTTCTGACTTTAGCAAACACTGACTCCTCACACTCCACAGGGAAGCCACCGAGACATCAGCATTATGGAAAATATGAGTTCCCGGGGTAGATGACATCTACGCGGGAAGATTAAGCCCTTACAGGGCCGTTGTGGGCAAGAGCCCTCTTTATCATTTCCTATGGTCTGTACTTTCATGGTAAATAAACGCTCCTCTCCACGAGTACTGCTAGTGTAATTGTGATGCCCTACAACCTGTGCCAGCTGATAAACGTGTCGTTGGAAGATACGACCTTTCATCCGGTTCCCCTGCCATCGTAATTTGGCACAGTCGGAATTGTGGACACTTCCAGCTGGGCCGTGCACGAAGTGGGCCTGATGAATCCTTGCGATTTGGCACAGAGCATCTCTTCTGAATAAAGGATTCCTGGGATGATTTTATCTGTTTGACAAAGAGTTTAAGCCAGAAAGGCATAGGACTGATATTGATTTTAATTCGTGCTGAGAAAAGGAAATCGGGTTAGAAATTATGGGGGACACACGGGGACACACAGGCACACTCGAGATGGAAAGGATGAATAGCTAGAGAATTGTCTTGTTCGGTCAGGGTAAGAACCACTTCTTGGGTTGACGACGTTGCTGGGCCAATAGGATGCAAATTTAGGGATGGAGGGGTTCGGATGAGCCCCTCGTTCCAGGCTGAGCATGCCAATGATGGAGGGATGCTTGTCTGTCGTCATACACGCTCCAGGCCCACGACATCACTCTCTGGTGGCGTGTGGACAGAGGACTCTCACACCTTCATCGGACCCAGCGATGTCTTACGCCGTGGGATGACGGCCTAAACTGAAGTGTGCGGTCCAGGCTGATGGGAATGTGAGCGGGGCTGGGATGAGTCTGAGTACCCAATGGAACCGGCCCCGTCCAGCTCGCGGAGGGCGCCGGCTCCGGCTAAGTGCCGTCTGCGTGAATGCG
>NW_011889429.1:80246-81720 GCF_000151845.1 Pteropus vampyrus | reverse complement strand
ATCCTTGCGATTTGGCACAGAGCATCTCTTCTGAATAAAGGATTCCTGGGATGATTTTATCTGTTTGACAAAGAGTTTAAGCCAGAAAGGCATAGGACTGATATTGATTTTAATTCGTGCTGAGAAAAGGAAATCGGATTAGAAATTATGGGGGACACACGGGGACACACAGGCACACTCGAGATGGAAAGGATAAATAACTAGAGAATTGTCTTGTTCAGTCAGGTTAAGAACCACTTCTTGCGTTGACGACGTTGCTGGGCCAATAGGATGCAAATTTAGGGATGGAGGGGTTCGGATGAGCCCGTCGTTGCAGGCTGAGCATGCCAATGATGGAGGGATGCTTGTCTGTCGTCATACACGCTCCAGGCCCACGACATTGCTCTCTGGTCGCGTGTGGACAGAGGATTCTCACACCTTCATCGGACCCAGCGATGTCTTATGCCGTGGGATGACGGCCTAAACTGAAGTGTGCGGTCCAGGCTGATGGGAATGTGAGCGGGGCTGGGATGAGTCTGAGTACCCAACGGAACCGGCCCCGTCCAGCTCGCGGAGGGCGCCGGCTCCGGCTAAGTGCCGTCTGCGTGAATGCAGGCTGGTGCCGCTTGCTGACTTTCCAGCCTGCAAGAGAAATCAGAAATACCTGCTTTGTTGCATTTTTTGCAGGAAACTATTTTGCGGGGATTTTTTTTTTTTTCCAATGGGAAACTTCGCGTTTTAAATGTTACCTCATTTGTTAGCACCCGATGCCTCCCACACTGAGCGAATTGCTGCTCTCGCCATGGCGTGGAACGGACTCCGATTTTGCTCACTTCTCAGGTTCTCTCTGGTGATGCACGAGGGCCCTCTGCTCACCTCCATCACTGCCCCCTGCCCTGGCGTCCAGGCTGCGAGGGCGCCTGTGGCATCAGTGGCCCGTCTTTATGTTGTGTGTTGGAAAAATAAAAGAGGCATTATTAACGGGGAGCATTCTCTCCGGTGCGGTTCGTGTGGGCACACTCGGTCGAGACCCTTCTAATTATCCCCTGATAAAAAGAAAGGTGCCCGATTCTCCCAAGGCACTTTGAAGGTCGACCTCCTGCCTCGGGCTCACATCTCTTATTATAAGACTTTAGTTCTTCCTTCTTTCATTATTGCTGGAGACACAGGGATATTTTGAACCTTTTTTTTTTTTTTTAAGTTTTCCTCATGGAAGTTGAGTATCTTCCACTCTCTGTGTTGAGATATTTAAAGAACGAATGCAGACGATTTAAAACCGGAAGCATCAAGGACTCTTTCCTCCACCGGTTCTGGGCTGGGGCCTGTGGGGAATCGTGAACTTTAGGTCAAGTTCAGCATGGGCCTAGGGCTGGGAGCATTGAGGGTGATGACGGATGCCGTCCGTCGTGTAGCATCTTCAGTGCATTCTGAAGATGGAAATATATCTTTAAGGTATATCTTCAATTTTCTGTGCTTATTAGGGAAACACCATGTG
>NW_011889429.1:72914-79396 GCF_000151845.1 Pteropus vampyrus | reverse complement strand
AAATAAAAGAGGCATTATTAACGGGGAGCATTCTCTCCGGTGCGGTTCGTGTGGGCGCACTCGGTCGAGACCCTTCTAATTATCCCCTGATAAAAAGAAAGGTGACCGATTTTCCCAAGGCACTTTGAAGGTCGACCTCCTGCCTCGGGCTCACATCTCTTATTAAAAGACTTTAGTTCTTCCTTCTTTCATTATTGCTGGAGACACAGGGATATTTTGAACCTTTTGTTTTTTTTTTTAAGTTTTCCTCATGGAAGTTTAGTATCTTCCACTCTCTGTGTTGAGATATTTAAAGAACGAACGCAGACAATTTAAAACCGGAAGCATCAAGGACTCTTCCCTCCACCGGTTCTGGGCTGGGGCCTGTGGGGAATCGTGAACTTTAGGTCAAGTTCAGCATGGGCCTAGGGCTGGGAGCATTGAGGGTGATGACGGATGCTGTCCGTCGTGTAGCATCTTCAGTGCATTCTGAAGATGGAGATATATCTTTAAGGTATATCTACAATTTTCTGTGCTTATTAGGGAAACACCATGTGCTTCTTTAAATAGTTAAAAGCAGACTGAAAATGTATGAAGAAGAGGGGTCACATGGCTGCTGGTCTTCACTCCCCCAGCCCCATCTCCCTTGCCCACGCCAGGATACAGCCAAGCTTACGTGTTCGCGCTGTCTTCCTGTGCTTACTTCCATGCATAGAGCGTCTTATTATTTTTTAAATTTTTTCGAGTTATCAAATGAAGAGTTTGGGGCACATGTCATGGAAACTGTGGTTTCTGGTCACCAGAGCAGAGAATACCCAGGATGTGTCTGTGCCGTTTCTGTTTCTGGACCTCTGAATGTCGCTGGGGGACAGGTGACACGCTGCCGTCTTTATGGAAAGCATTTCGTGGACCCTAGGAGTCTGCCACTCTCCAGGGGAATGATGCGCTGACCGGATGGACACACGTTTTCCTCCGTGTTTATCACCCAGTGAGCTCTGTCTGTGTCTGTGGAAATAGCTCCGACTCATCACGAATGATGGTGTCTGAGCGGCGGGTTGCGCGTGGCGGGATCCGGTCCAGCTTATCTTCCTATTTCCTGTGCCTGGGATCATGTCGCAGGACGTGCTTTCAGTAGATGTCACGGGCCTGGATGTGTCTGTACGTCTGTGTGCTGTACGCAGCGATGTGGCCGGCTGGCCGCGGATGCCGTTACCTGGTTTACCACGCTCTCACCAGCAGCGTTCAAGGGCTCTCGAGAAGGATCAACACACACTCCTATTTGCGTTACGGTTCTTACTCACGCCGACTCAAGTGGGGACACTCGTTGAATAATCAAAGGCAAACCCTCGGATGTGGAATATCACATTCAGGACCTTCGTGGGAGAGAGAAAAATAACACCACAGCCATCTTCATGCCTACGTGTTCACGCCTGCATTTCCAGGACGTAAATCTTTCTATTCCGAGATGGAAATGATTGCAGGTTGCACGGAGGCCCGGAGCTGCCTTCTGCATTTTTGACTCGTCAAGGGAAGGCAGGTAGCAGCCGAAGGGTCTATCTTTTCACACGGCTTGCAAGACTAGCAATAAATTTTCAAAAGAGTTGTTTACTGAAGTGCTTCAGCTGATAAAAAAGGAGTTAAGCCGTTATTGAGAAATCTCCCACCAACCGTCTGAAGTGTCATTCAGTTTCTAAGGTCGGAGGGAAGAAGGGAGACCCAGGCATCCTCCATGATCCTGACTGTGACAGAAATGGCCCGTCCTGCTGTTCTGAAGGACATTACATGAACTCCTTCACCTGAGAGCAAGCTGCCAGTCTCACTGCGGGGGTGGTACAGCCACTGGTCTTGTCTGTCTAGCCTCACGTTGCACGCACCTCTGTCCCAAGGTGTGTCGCATCTCCGTGGTCCAGTGTTTCTGCCACACGCGCATCCTTTTCTACATTTTCCAGGTGCGTTTTGGCCCGTAAAGCCTCATCGCTCTGCTCTGACACCCAGGACCTCGGCTGGGATCTGTGATGTCTGGTCTACTGAATGAAAAACCGGTTCTTTGTAGAGAGATGATAGAAAAAGAATCCTGTAAATGGGCGCATTTTTATAAGAAGTGCGTTCTCGGCCTTTTTCTCTTCCACTGAGGGTGTTCCGACGTTCCGAGACAGAGCCACACTTGATGGCTTTGATCGAACTCCAGAGTGGTGTGTCCTCGACCCCGCCCGCCTGCTCTTCATACCCCTCACCGTGAATGGTGTTTACTCGGGCTCCCTTGTTTGTTTATTGTGCCTACCTTTTCATTTATTTATTTTTTCATTCTCACCCCACATTTTAAAATGGCTCAATAGTTTCATTCTGCCATGATATTGATTGCTGCCTCTTCCTTATCTTTCTTTACCCACCAAACTGTTGTCTCTGCGATAACTGTCTGTTCTCAGCAAACCCTGTCAATCACATCTTGCGTTTCCTGCCATGACGATATATATTCTCGGAAGCTTGACTTTTGAAGTTTTCTTATCTGTTTTCCTTACATTTAAAAATAAATAGGCGCGCAGATAAGTGCTGAATGACTGAGATCGTACCCATACAAGATGTCACTGTCTATTTGGGGGTGAATGTAATAACGAATGTCATTTCACGCTCGTTCTGGGAAATCTAAGCCGGTTTTTAGGGACATAATCTTGTGTTTTGAGGAGGAGGTGCAGTGTGTCCAGCTGTGAAAAACACCCCATGGAGAGAGTAGGAAGCAGGTGTCACAGGCTGCCCTGTGCGGCAGCAGCCCATGACATGCCCTGGCTTGGTTTCTGTTCTCCCAGGCTCTTCAAGGTCATGTGTCCTGAGGATTAGCCAGAAGGCTGCCTTGGTCAGCTTTCCTGGCTAGGAAGACAGTTCCGGCACTTTGTCTGAAATTGATATCTCTTCTTTTCTTCCTGGGAAGTACTGGCGAGCGTCATAGAGCCGGCGTTGTGGGTTCCGTTTCTCATGCCACTTCGTTCTGGTTACTGGATAGGGAGGACGAGCCGCTTAAGACCTTTTCTCCTTTCTTAACTGTGAAATAATTGAAATATCTTTTCATTCTATATTCTTGTAACAGAAAAAAAAAAATGGTGACGGACTGCAGCACCAAGTGCTAGAATATAAAACACCGTCCAAATGACTCCTGGGAACTTGCTGAATTTCATATTTTCTGGGAACGGAAGGTACCTGGCTCCCTCTCACTCACAGGATGCTGTTTCGTGCAGACTTTCTGTTTCAGAAATGAGGGGTTAATTGATACAAGGACTGACCTTAAAAGTAAAGAGTGATAACCAGTAGATCTGAGGAGCTGGCCCACCAGGCGCCGTGTGGGCCAACAGAACCCAAGCGACACGCGCTTTAGGAAATTGGAAACGCACTTGGAAGAGGATGCGTCCGTGTGTTCGTAACGGGGAGACCTCTTAGGCACTGATGCCCAGTTCCAAGTGTGAGATGTTTTGGGTCATCGTGAGGAGTTATGGTGTTAAATAAGTTTGTAAAAGCAGTGTTGATTGGGTTAAATAAATTACTTCTTTGGAACTTTTTCTGGTTGGCAAGGATGTTGAACAAGGGAGTGATCCCTTTGAAATGACCAGACACTTCTGGTTTGTATCAGAAGTTCGGAGATTTTATGTATTTATATACATATGTGTTTGTGTATGTGTGTGTGTGTGTGTATGTAAACACACATGTGCGTATATATACATGTGTATAATACCTACCTACATGTATGTATGTGTGTGTGTATACATATACATACACACACACACACACACACTCACCTAGAGCCCTTTTTACTTAAAACCGTGTTGCATTGATGAATCCCCAAAGTTCACTGCACTGCTGGGTGGCCCCGCCGAAGCTGAGGGACCTGATGCAAATTTCATGGAATAGCAGAGGTTTCCTAATGAAGGGCTACTGCCAGTCTCTGTGCCAGAGTCAGGGACCCATGGATGTAAATGACGTGCCCCAGCTGGGGGTCTAGTGGGAGAAGGGATGCCTGCAAGTGATTCTTGGGTAATACAGCAGGTGGTTTCTTAGACATTGCATTCATCCACTCACGCATCCATCCACCCATCCGTCCACCCACCACCCACCCATCCACCTACCCATCCATCCATCCATCCGTCCATCCACCACCCACCCACCCACCCGTTCACCCATCCATGTACCCACCCATCCACTCATCCACCTACCCATCCATCCGTCCGTCTGTCCACCCACCCACCCACCTACCCACCCATCCATCCATGTACCCACCCATCCATCCACCCATCTATCCATCCACGTACCTACCCATCTACCTACTCATCCATCCATCCATCCACCTACTCATCCATCCACCCACCCATTTATCCATCCACCCATCTGTCCGCCCCCTCATTTGGCAATATTGTTGCATACCTTCGGCACGCTAGGCAGTGAGCTGTGCGTACTCAAGCCATCTCTGAGCCCAGATAACATGTTGGGGTGGCATTTGCGGTGTGCGAGGGCGTTGGCATTAGGACAAGGCAGAGGTGGAACTCTCTGTGCTTCAATAAGGAGCCTGTGGCCTAGAGATTTAGGGCGTCCACCCAGATTCACAGAAGTAGTTGAAGGAAGAGCTGGAACCAGTGTGAGAGCAACACATCGGGCACAGACACTGAGGCAGTGGCTCTCTGTCCTCTGGGCAGGCTCTGGCTTCCTGCATGCATCTCTGAGAGCTGTGTCCACCTGTGCTGAAAAGTGAGCACACACCTGTGCCCGGTAACCTTCAAAGGGCACTCACTCAATGTCCCCTTTTAGCAGGAAAGGAATTGATGGTGCTTTCCAGCCAAAGGTAAAGATTTAGTCTGTGACATGAAACTGAACAGAGCCGGTAAGTGGCTTTCTCCAAGGTCAGCTAGATGTGAAGGGGAAGGGGTGTGACTTATTGATCCCTTTCGGCCAGTGAGGATGTGAACCCCCGTACCTTCCCACAGTACCCAGGCTCATCGCAGTTGTCCCAAGGGCCACGCATCGGCAGCCACCGATAACGCTCACGCATCCGTGAGTTCTCACCAAGAGCAACACAGCAGATTTAGGTGGACTCTGAATTTAGGAAAATGCTTTTGCAATCACACGAAACTCTCGAGATTATAGATTTGGGCCAGTTCAAAGACTGGTCCGTTCAGCCTCCCAGATTTCAGTGTTGACCGCCGAGTGTTCGTTCTGGGAGACCCGTTGTGGGCAGCATGGTGGGACGCGAAGCCGAGTGGACGTTAGATGTCAATAAAAGAAGATGCGTAGCACTTCAGTCTGCTGGTCTGTACAGGACAATGCTGTCACTTCCTAGAGCTACTGCAGAGAGTCCCCTCTGCTTGAGGGAAAGTTTCCACAAAGGGCATCGTTTCGTGGCATTTTCTGAGTTGACGAACGTCACCGTGCAATAGTAGTCTGCCCCTCAGGAGCCTGGTAGCCAACGTGTTTACATCACTCTTGGGATTTTTTTCTTTTTTCAGGAATGCAGAGACACCGTTCCTGCTGGTCCTGTCATACCTTCAAGTGCACACGGCCCTCTTCTCCTCCAAGGACTTTGCCAAGAAAAGCAAACACCACGCTTACGGGGACGCTGTCGAAGAGATGGACTGGAGTGTCGGTATGTCGGTCTGTGTGTTCCGTGTGTACCTAAAGCGTGGGGCTGATCTGTGAATCTCCACCCACGTTCCTTCCGATGCCTTTAGAGGCAGCAAAGATTCTTTTTTTCCAAAAAAAATGTCACGCAACACGCACGGATTCCGGCAGCGAAACAGCACGTGCGGAGCACCCCGAGCCCTGGGGACATCTGTGTCCATGGGCTGGAGGAAGAGGCCAGCGCTCTGGTTCCCGTCACCGCGTGTTCCGTTAACAGTTACATACGGAGCTCGCCTCATCCTTGGCGGAGTTAGGGAAGCGCCGGGTTTGGGAGACGGGCCTCTCGCAGCCAGTGTCCGAGTCGCCGCCACGACCCGCCACGGTCCCTTCTTCCAGAGCGTGCGCCCTTCCTGCGGCGTCGCCGGCGGTGGCAGAGAGCCCCTGTCTTCCGTGTCCCTTCCCCTTCTCCCTAAGCGAATGACCCCGTTTCTGAGAAACGGGGTGTTCTGCAGAGGGCTGCGAAGGCTTTCCGTCGAGGCTGTGTTTGAAAAGCACGCCCTGCACGCGTGCAAGAGGAGTCGTCACCCTGCGCCTTTCACGTCCGCGTGAGAAGTCGTGACCCTGCGTTCTTGGACCCTTGTGCGTGGCTCGGCGGCCTTGGGTGTAGACAGGGTCGGGAAACAAGGCTCGGTGCGGAGCAGCGGGCTCGGGCCCGCTCGTTCAGGTCCCGTCTCCTCCGGGGACAAGGTTGTGTGTCGGCCCTGCTCGGTCCCTGTGCGCTAAGCTGTCCACATGCCACCACTCGGCCGGGTTGCCGGAGATCTCCGTGCACAGGGCTTCCTCTCCTCCCTCGCCCCTCTCTCGATTTTTCTTCCTTTTCCGGACAGTTTTTAGCTGTTTAATCTCGG
>NW_011889429.1:69807-72864 GCF_000151845.1 Pteropus vampyrus | reverse complement strand
AGCAACACAGCAGATTTAGGTGGACTCTGAATTTAGGAAAATGCTTTTGCAATCACACGAAACTCTCGAGATTATAGATTTGGGCCAGTTCAAAGACTGGTCCGTTCAGCCTCCCAGATTTCAGTGTTGACCGCCGAGTGTTCGTTCTGGGAGACCCGTTGTGGGCAGCATGGTGGGACACGAAGCCGAATGGACGTTAGATGTCAATAAAAGAAGATGCATAGCACTTCAGTCTGCTGGTCTGTACAGCAGACTGTACAGACCAGCAGACTGAAGTGCTATGCAGTAGCTCTAGGAAGTGACAACGCTGTCACTTCCTAGAGCTACTGCAGAGAGTCCCCTCTGCTCGAAGGAAAGTTTCCACAAAGGGCATCGTTTCGTGGCATTTTCTCAGTTGACGAACGTCACCGTGCAATACTAGTCTGCCCCTCAGGAGCCTGGTAGCCAACGTGCTTACATCACTCTTGGAATTTTTTTTTTCAGGAATGCAGAGACACCGTTCCTGCTGGTCCTGTCATACCTTCAAGTGCACACGGCCCTCTTCTCCTCCAAGGACTTTGCCAAGAAAAGCAAGCACCACGCTTACGGGGACGCTGTCGAAGAGATGGACTGGAGTGTCGGTATGTCGGTCTGTGTGTTCCGTGTGTACTTAAAGCGTGGAGCTGATCTGTGAATCTCCACCCTCGTTCCTTCCGATGCCTTTAGAGGCAGCAAAGATTCTTTTTTTCCAAAAAAAATGTCACGCAACGCGCGTGGATTCCGGCAGCGAAACAGCACGTGCGGAGCACCCCGAGCCCTGGGGACGTCTGTGTCCATGGGCTGGAGGAAGAGGCCAGCGCTCTGGTTCCCGTCACCGCGTGTTCCGTTAACAGTTACATACGAAGCTCGCCTCGTCCTTGGCGGAGTTAGGGCAGCGCCGGGTTTGGGACACAGGCCTCCCGCAGCCAGTGTCCGAGTCGCCGCCACGACCCGCCACGGTCCCTTTTTCCAGAGCGTGCGCCCTTCCTGCGGCGTCGCCGGCGGTGGCAGAGAGCCCCTGTCTTCCGTGTCCCTTCCCCTTCTCCCTAAGTGAATGACCCTGTTTCTGGGAAACGGGGCGTTCCGCAGAGGGCTGGGAAGGCTTTCCGTCGAGGCTGTGTTTGAAGAGCACGCCCTGCACGCGTGCAGGAGGAGTCGTGACCCTGCGCCTTTCACGTCCGCGTGAGAAGTCTTGACCCTGCGTTCTTGGCCCCTTGTGCATGGCTCGGCGGCCTTGGGTGTAGACAGGGTCGGGAAACAAGGCTCAGTGCGGAGCAGCGGGCTCGGGCCCGCTGGTTCAGGTCCCGTCTCCTCCGGGGACAAGGTTGTGTGTCGGCCCTGCTCGGTCCCTGTGCGCTAAGCTGTCCACATGCCACCACTCGGCCAGGTGGCCGGAGATCTCCGTGCACAGGGCTTCCTCTCCTCCCTCGCCCCTCTCTCGATTTTTCTTCCTTTTCCGGACAGTTTTTAGCTGTTTAATCTCGGCGTCGTGGAAATGCTTGAACGTCACCGCCTCGCGCGTGGCGCCGTTTCTGTCGCTGTGTCGTAAGCGGCGCATCGAGCGTGATGACGGGGTCGCTTGCCGTGGCGACTTCGACTTCAAGTTTGGCTCTGTTTTGTCTCGCGTCGCTTGGTTTAAATCTCGAAGGCCACTCCGTCCTCCCACGCGAGAAGACGGGGCCCTCGGTCCGGCCTCTCGGTCTTTCTTTCACGAACGTTGTGAACGTGTCGACTTTCTAGGTCTCCGGTCTGTCGTCTTTCCCCGAAGAATTCAGATGAGGCGGGTTCTAAGCTGTGGTTTTTCCCTTTAATGCTCTACGATCCTACAAAATAACAGAGGTGGATGCAAATAATAAATGTTGGCATAAACCAAACCCAGAACATTCCTCATGCTAAGATTTATAAGAAGAATCCATTAATTTTAACATTTTCACGTATATCGATGCGAGCCTGCCCCCTCTCATTTCTCATGAAAGTGTCGCTTGTCAGTCAATTTACATTTTTCACTCCTTAGCAGTCGGAATCAGTAGAATATTTTGCAGTGTGAATCTGTGGAATATTTTATCTCTTTGATGAGTGTGATAATATAATGTAACAAGTTTCTTAGACGACTCTGAAGATGTTGTTGCCCAGCAAGGAAGCCCGTGCTGCGATACTCACACGTATTGATTAATTTTTATTTAATTATTATGGCACTTATGCCTACCCTGACTCATTGAAAGTCTAACTTTCAATGTTTTTTTTTTTCTTTTTTTTTTAACTACTTGTCCTTGTGGAATAGAATAAAGACCATTCTTCAGTCTTTGAGCTCTGCATTAGACCCTGATATAATATTAATAGATGACTGGTTTTTTTCCTGAAAAATGAAATTCTTCCCCTAAGCCATTCCATTAATTTGCCAGGCTGTTTCTCTGTTCTCCTGCAAATTCAGTACATCTGAACGTTTTGAAGAACATGCCTTCTTTCCAAAAAGTGCCTTTTATGATCACACAGAAGCAGAGGGTAGCTTTCTGAATGATTCCATAACGAAATAAAATGGGGATGTTTGCTTAAAAAGTCGAGCCCCCTTTGCAAGAAGCAGTTAACGCAGAGGGCGTATCCATCTCTCTGTCCTTGGAAGCATTTTCCTTCACAAATGTTGAAGCAGCCTTATTCTGTGGAGCAGAGCTCTCCGGACCTGTGGAGACAGATTCATAACAAAGCGCCTGTACGGCTTAAGTGTCCGCCACGGCCAGCTCCGCCCCCGTGCTTAGTTCCCGCCAGTCTCAGCTGCGTGACTGTGTGTCTCGTGCTGTCGTGCTGCCCGAGGAAGGACTGGTCACACAGGTGTGGCGTGACGGCTGTGGAAAGGACACTCTTACCCCGTGTTACAGACGTGTAAGCCCAGGCACGCAGAACTGAAGGAGCTTGTCCCAAGCAGCTCTCACAGCTGGCGAGTGGCAGAAACAGAATTCAGATCCAGGCCGATGCTGGATCTTGCCTGCCTGCCTTCCTTCCTTCCTTCCTTCCTTCCTTCCTTCCTTCCTTCCTTCCTTCCTT
>NW_011889429.1:46175-69482 GCF_000151845.1 Pteropus vampyrus | reverse complement strand
CCGTGCACAGGGCTTCCTCTCCTCCCTCGCCCCTCTCTCGATTTTTCTTCCTTTTCCGGACAGTTTTTAGCTGTTTAATCTCGGCGTCGTGGAAACGCTTGAACGTCGCCGCCTCGCGCGTGGCGCCGTTTCTGTCGCTGTGTCGTAAGCGGCGCATCGAGCGTGATGACGAGGTCGCCTGCCGTGGTGACTTCGACTTCGAGTTTGGCTCTGTTTCGTCTCGCGTCGCTTGGTTTAAATCTCGAAGGCCACTTCCTTCCTTCCTTCCTTTTCTTTCTTTTCTTTCTTCCTTCCTTCCTTCCTTCCTTCCTTCCTTCCTTCCTTCCTTCCTTCCTTCCTTCCTTCCTTCTCTTTCTTTTCTTTCTTTTCTTTCCTTTCTTTTTGATGAGAAAGGGAAGCATATGGCCACAGATGTCCCTGGACACAGTTCCGTGCGTTGCAGTGTGGAGTCTCGCCGTGAGAAAATGGGGTAAATGGGGTCTTTGCTTTGTCTCGGTCCTCTGAGATTATTGGCAGATGCCTCCCTGCCTGCAGTCTCAGGACATACGCCTCCCAGTCTGCTGGGAGGTGATTGTCTGTGTCCTCAGGACCGACCCACCTGGGTCCCACCTGTGAACTGCAGCCGAGCCCCGGCGTGGAGAGGGTGGCAGCTTGATGCTCTCGTGTTAGCTTAGCAATAGAAGCTTTTGGAAAGGCGTTTCTTTATGGGAGGACTCTGTAAGTCACTGTGTTTGCTCCCAAGCCATACAAACACAAGCGAAGGCAAATTGGCAAAGTAGCCAATTTTTATACATGACCCCTTCTCAAGGTGACTTCGGCCTTGTCCATCAGGTAACTCCAACCAGCACGGATGCAGAAAATTAATATGGAACACATCTCTGCTGTTTTCGGAGCTGACCAGACACTTCCTGTACTCGAGACAAAATTTCATCCGCGTAAGGTCACGAACAGCAGGCACACCCACTGAGTCTCATTTGGAGGAAGGTGGCTTCTGATGGTTATGGCGATGTCTATCACTTACTTACATTTTGAAACAAATACTCATTGACATTCATGCAGGTAACCTCCTTTTAGTCAGTCACGGCAAAATGTCACATTGTAACATCGTCAACATGTAAAAATATAACATCGGCACACGTTCGCGTTTGCAGCTTCTGGAACATAGTTACAGAAAGAACACTGTTGTCATAATATTTTTTCATTGCGAAGTAAGGCGGTAGCCAGGAGAGAACAGAAATGACAAAATTATAGCATTTTCAGTCTTTTAACTTTAATCGTCGGAAGGCGGAGTTGCCTGTCCAATGGCTTGGTTGACGCAGCTGTTGCTCGCCTGCCAAATTTCATCAGTAACAACCGTCTTGGAAATGCATTTGTGTGTCTGATTTTTCGTAAGGAAATATCCTGTACTTTAGGAAGAAGAAAACCCTTCAGAAAATAAGCGCCTTTGACAACCTTTGAAGCTCCGAGTGCTGACTTTGAGGAAAGAACTTTTGCTTTGTTTACATAATGTGACATTTCGGTTTTGTTCCGTGCTTGCAGTGACGGAGAGGGGAAGGCCAGCCGTGAAAGGACATCGCAATTTATTTTGAACTAGAAGGAATTGTCATATTCACAAATGAGGCAGATGCTTCTGTCTTAGAAATTCTTTGTCATTTGATGCTCCCAGAGTTTCAGAGAGGACGTCTCGGCAAGGAGACGCTTCTGTACAAAGCGCAGCTCCTGTACACAGCAGCAGGTGCGGCTCCGGTGTCAATGGCCGAGGAGGGTTGCGGTCCCTTAGATTTGCTGAAAGAAAGGGAGGCTTTGACCAGAACAGTGTCCACAGACTTGTGACAACCACACGTGTCAGGGACGTCCATCCATCTGCACGTGTATTTGCGTGAGCGTGCGTACGCCGCAGTAAGTAATAACTTAGCACGTGCTAGATAATGCACTCACATTTCCTTCCGCCCTCTGTCACCGAGAGCCAAGAATTCTGTGCCTCTGAGGATGACTTCTGCTTGCTCTTTTCCGCAGCTGTGTCTGTCACCCCCTCGTCCTGCAATCGTGCCTTCTGCCAAGACCGCCATGCTCAGAATGACTGTTTCCTGCAGGGGAGAGGAAGCTCCTAGTCCCTCTGGTTGTCACTGCTGCCAGGGGGACAGTTCTGGCCCCCGTTCTGGGAGAGAGAATACCAGGCCCCAGGTGTCTATGTGTGTAAGTCGTGGCGTTCACCTGTGCAGACCGCGGTGGCTCCCCGTGGCTGTCTACACTGCAGGCTCCGACATCCATGCACCTGGGCAGCCTCCTGGCCCTTGATAGTCGAATGACTCATGTGCACTGACCACGTGCCCCTCAAACATGTTTAGCAGGCTCCTTTATGCGTACGACTTAAAGCATAGAGAATGGAATTCCTGCGGCAGAGCCGACGCCCAGGATAGTCCGTGGTTAAAGACAGACGAGGGATGGCCACAGGGACATAAAGATCAGAACTGCTTAGTCGCCCCTTTTCACCTGTTGTGCACGGCGGGCGGTAACGAAGCCATTTTGTGCTCTGTTCTTCCAGGACCCCCGTCCGACCCCCTTGCCCACCAAGGTGACACGTGGCACCCATGCCGTGCTCCGTCCTGGGCTCTGCTCTGAGCTGCGTGAATTTTGAATGCTTTGTTCTCGCAGATTAATCCTTACCTTCAAATACGCATTTTTGTCCTCCATTAAGCTAACCTTGGTCTCAGGCGTGTGCTTCGTGTGTGCACATCTGGAGAGCTTAGTGTGAGCCAGGGTTTCGGAAGACCCAGTTATAACAGGCTGGCAAGAATGAAGGAGATGCGCACACTGGGTATGTCTTCATTTCTCTTTGCTGTCTGTATCAGGTTCCGGTAAATCTGCGTTTGCGAGAAAATAGGACATTTTCTAGAGAAAGAGATTATTGCAGCCTTAGCCTAGAGACGCAAACACTATGTAGTAAGAGAATGAAAAGCTTGGAGACAGGTCAATGGGGCAGGGCCGAGGCAGGTCTGGTGATGCAAACTTTTGGCCGTAATATTTACTGCGGAATTCATCGTGCGGAATATTGACTTTGGTTCTCCACGTTAATTTAGCTTATAAATCATTCCACTTCTGAGTTTCACAAACTCTGTGACGACGTTACCATTTGTACAAAACCCGAAGCTTAATTTCATGGTCGTGAGCCCAAGGATGGATATTATTTTACCTTGAATTTACATCTCGAAGCAAAAGGAGCGGTTTTTAACACTGTTTTGTAAATCGTTTCCATAAAGAAGATACCATCATAAATTATCAAGCAGTCAGTACCCCCAATTAATTCAAAAAGGATTAATAAGATATGCGGTAGCATTTTAATAGTCTCAGTAATAGCAACAACACAATAACAATTAAACATGTATTGACGGACAGTAGCTACTCTGGCAAAAGCCTTTGGTATATTCTGCTCACTGACTGAAACACTGTACATGGATTAATCTGTTTACTCCCCGTGACTACGGGATGGGATGTTTTTATCGTCACGTCCAGTTTACAGGTGGGAAGGTTGAAGTCTGAGAGGTGCGTGACCCCGCAGTACACGGCTTTCTGCACAGCTGGACTAATTGAGATGCTGGACGTGCCTGTGCCTCTCCAGCTGCAGGTTGTCCTGGGTTCTTGAGCTAGGCTCACATCCCGTAAAGATGTCTCTGTTCAAAATGCAGCAGTGGGTGCCGGGAAGAGGAGGACGTCCTTGTGGGTACGGCAGGGGTGCTATGGGTGGTCTTATCGCAGCTTCCGCTGCTTCCAGTGAGCACACACTTCATTTGCTAGTTAAATGTTTCAGGCATAGAAACGAAATATTTTTTAAGATTTGGCAGGCTACGTGAACGCAGTGTTCAGATAATATTCCGGTGAGTACCAATGTATGTATTTGAAAGGCGAGGTCGACAAGGGGAATCAGGAATGGATTTGAATGTCTCTGGTCAATGTCATGACCCAATGAGGGGTCATCAAAAAATTGAATGCAGCCGTCGCCCCGCATAGAATTATCTTACTTGCTTGAATTAGTTGAATTAATCAATCGGATTTAAATGAAGTCATGTGTTTAGACTAGTCGCATGGTCCGTGAGGTACGAAAAGTGTTCAACATATGCGAACAGCTTTATTATTATTATTATTATTATTATTATGCTCCTTCACCTAATGAGTCAACCATCTTTGCTTAAAACGTGCATACACCCCCACTGCTCTCAGTAGAAAATTCACGGATGGGAAGAAATTCTGACGGAAGAGGAAACACGTATGTGCACCATCTTCCGTTTCTTTAATGTCTGTATTACAATTCTCATCGTATATTTGAGATGTGCGCTGTGGATCGCAGTCTCCAGAGGAGCCCATCTGCCCGTAGCCTTGGGACAAAGGATCTCAAAGGAACAGCCGATCTCCTACCAGGAGCCTGAGGACTCCCGATAAGGACAGCATCTGCCCTGGCATCAGGCAGCTGCCGACAGGCAAACTGGAGGCCGGGGTGATGGGGGGCCGTGCCAAGAGGGGAGCACGCGGGGTGCTCGCCAGCGTGCCCAGCCCGCGACGTGAGTGGTGAGGACGGTTCGCATCCGGGCCGGACCTGCGGAAGGAGGTCAGCGACAGGAAGCATCGTGTTCAGTTCTGTGCCTTCGGCTTTCTAGAGGGTAAAAGCTGATGCACGGCACGTCCGGTCCCACAGTGGCAGTGAGTGTGGGCGGGGTGGCAGAGCATCACGAATAAC
This sequence comes from Pteropus vampyrus, assembly GCF_000151845.1. Classification (NCBI taxonomy): domain Eukaryota; kingdom Metazoa; phylum Chordata; class Mammalia; order Chiroptera; family Pteropodidae; genus Pteropus; species Pteropus vampyrus. Next base: position 64,750 of record NW_011889429.1, on the reverse strand, counting down.
AGAATGCTGAAGGCTTAGCTTCGTGGATGGTTGTGTGTCGTCTCCGGGGGCAGCGTCCCTGCTGGCCGCCCAGCTCAGGCAGAGCGTTTAAGGCCACCCCTGCCGTCAGATGTTGCTGGCGATATTCCTGGCTGATCTGTTTCTGGAGCTTTCCAGCAGCTCTCATCGTAGGCATGATGCCCGCGGGCATCTGGACAACCTTATGCTCTGTGACCAAGCCTGGATCGCCCCTCAGGGCAGTTTCAGCGGGTGACAGTTCCAAGGACCAAATGTGCCACCGGAATCCCCAAGCCTTTCTTCCCACAAGGCGGTCCAGTGCAGGAAACGCGGCGGCATTCCTGGATCAAGAGAGGGGAAGCTGGGTGTTCACCCTCGGCGTCAGTCTGAGTGCCTGCCGCCCGGGTCGGCCACCACTCTGTGACCCGAGGGAACCAGTGACCACGGGCGCTGTCCACAGCGTCATCCTCAGATGCCCAGGCACGCCGACTCTGGGATTCCCACCAGGCACACGTGCGTGCTGTCATCAAACACACACCATGCCCCTGTTCTGTGTGTGTGTGTCTCACTGATATGTGCTGTGTGAGCATGAGAACTCGTCGGACTTATTCCAGTAATTTCCAGGAAATGAGACGCCTCGGAGAAGGCACAGCTTCTTGCAACTCCAAGAGCGAGTTGGGTAGAGACTTGAGAGCAGCCCCGATGGTACGAGCAGATGGTAGTGCAGGTGGGGACATCACGCCTCGCACCCGCGATTGGGGCAACGGCGGGTTTAACGGAGGGAATGTCAACATTTCCGTGACAACCGGGTCTAACGCAAGACGAGGATGAATTTCTCGGAAATCGTAGCCGCTCAGACGCCAATGGGGAGGGGGACACCAGGGAAGTGAAGGAAGGGTCATGCGTACAATGACAGCATTTCGATCTCTCACGGTTCTGTTGCTTAACGAGCCTCGTCGTCCTAATTATATGGTTATTTACTGCGCATAAAACCTACGTGTTGAATCGCCTGAAATTCTAGCTCGGTCTCGGGATCAATCTGTATAATACCGACTGTCTCCTTTTGTTACATGTCAACGTTGATTAAACATTTAATCGCACATAACTTTCCTCCTAAAGATACGGTCCTTGGGCATCACTTAGGAACTTTTCGAAAGTTCAAGTTCTCAGATGTCGCACCAGGGGTAGTGAACCGGGGTCTCCAGGTGATAAATATGCCTGTTAATTTAAGGAGGGCTGATGTATATATATAGAATACGAATGCACGAGGGAACCTATGTTCTAAATACAAAATCTCGGTTCTTCGAGTCAACCAGGAGCACGAAAACGTGATGTGAAGTAATGCACGAAGTAGCCTCGTCAGTTCTATTTGGTTACCTTTCCGTAGCTAGTCGGAAAATGATCAGGGGTATCTTCCTTCTACCCATGTTTTGAGTAAAAATTTGGCATTAGGGCGGTAGATGTGGATATGAGTGAGATAAGACAGGATCCCCAAAATTAAGGCGTGTGCGGAATCAGATGGGGGAGTGAGCAGTTGAGATCCGGCCCCGGGCGCAGCAAAGTGTGTTTCGGCCACAGCCGTGAGGACTGGATTGATCCTCTTCTTAAAGAACTTCAAGGAAGACGGCTCCCCTGGAACATAAAGTGTTTGTGACAAAGTTGGAGCCCTCCTTGGCTCCTTGCTCAAGCATTAATTGTGATGGAAGCCGCCACTGCGCTTCTGTGTGGGGGAGTTCACCCTCGGCTCCCAGGTCCTTAGCGCACGAGTTTCGTCCCCAGCGTCCCCTTAGACATTCATGTCCAGGCGGCATCTGAATGACTGAGTCTCAGACTGTGTTAGATTCAGGTATGATTAGGCAAAAACCGTTATCTTCCATTTAATGGTTATAATTCTTTGCTTACTTCTCTCTAAAAATATCCTGAAGTGAACTCACAAAGGAAGAAGCCATAACAAACAACAATGACTCATGCTCGACATACACCCCACGAGCCAGCACATAATTTTCGTAGTTTGACCAGCTTATGGGATTCAGATACATCATCCAGCCGTTGCACTTTGATTTTGGGTCGTATGCTATATTTTTTTTCTATTAAGCGGAAGCTTTCCAACTTGACTGTATACGAGAGGTAGCTCATATGCTTCCAATCATCCCATCTGCAGTATCTCTTGAGCTCCACGTAATGGAAGAGATTAAGGCTGAAGGTTTAGAAATCTGGCCCATTTATTTTGGGAAGAAGTCCAAGATCAAGTTTACCTGCATTAAACGGACCTTGCCTCCCACTGGAGACAATGAATCTACGTGTGCATTGACAGCTATGTCCCAGCTATGTATGAGATGTTGTTTATGCTTCTAATCCTACATAAGCTAACAAAGAATTACCTTTCTCTGGCCAGAGGCAACAGAATGTGTCCATGGCCCTCTGTACCTGACGGAGGAGAGCATCACAACTTAGATCAAAGCTGGCTTCTGCAACAACGCCTAGCATTTTCCATGCCTGATGGAGAGGCATGACCACCACCAGGTGCTACAAGTAGATATTCTCATTTTTCTCAAACTTCGGTGCTCAGAAGGAATATTCGAGGCCCACTATTATCCTATCAATCAGACCAAGGACCAACTAACATAGCTTTAGAGCAACTTTTTAGAGCTTCTTGCATTCTGTGGATTACCTTGAGTAGGTGGAAATTCTTTTATAATTATTCGTGGTGGGTGGCTGAAACAGATTTTTTCCCCCCACTTCCTTCATAGCATTTTGTTCCAATATTTTGTCTACCTTGTAGATATAAAAAGAGAACTGCCATAATAAGGCTTCAATGAGGCCAGGTGATTTTTCAAAATGTATTTTCATTTTCCAGTTACATACGGTATGATAGGAGTTTTAGGTGTAAAGTAACAATCGGACGATTCTCTAACTTGTGAAATGGTCACCCCGAGAAGTCTACTACCCCTATGCCAGATTTTTTTCCAACTCCGTAGTAAGAGCAAAGCTGTGTTGAGCATTTGCCGGGTGACCAGCCCTGAGCTAAATGTTCGGGACACAAGCCTCCCCCTTTATTTCTCCAAGCAGTTATCTACGATAATGGTTACCGTCTCCAACTTAGAGGTAATGATTCTGGGGAGCAAGCCAGGGACCCAGGATTCAAACCAAGTCTGCTGCTATCGGGGCCAGGAGCCAGAGTTCGAGCTCCTAGTTGTATGTGACAGAGCTCGCATCGGGCAAGACTCGGATATTTCCCGGATGGTGTATCACAAGGGGTGACTCTCAACCGTGGCTTAACGCTTGTTTGGGCGATGATTACGTGGAATAAGGGAACTCTCTAGAATTTAGGCTTTCAGTGCACCCCACATCCACACCTGGAGACAAAGGAGCCAGATTTTCCCATTTCCAAGTACTTTTTAGGATTACAAAAGTCTGGCCAGGAAGTTCTCATTTTTTTGATAAGCTCGCTCTTGTTGTCTGCAGTTAAATAACAAATTGCTCTCGAAATAGCTTATTTTCTGTATTTGTTTCATTCAGGGAACAAGATGAGAAAGCTTTGGAAATAAAACATTTCATTTATAAGCTATCCTGCAGCCCACCGTCGGTAATTCAAAACTATCATCCTATATAAATTGGTATGATTACACCTTGAGAACCTTGCCGAAAAATAATATTTGTGGACCTGTTACTAGCCGTGTGTCGCTCTGAAAGCAGGAATAAAACAGGAGCATTTGTTCCCATAGGAGATTTCTGTTCAGAATTTTTTAGGGGAGAAATATTTTAGACCATTACAGGATCAATCTTATAAAAAATTAAATGGTTAATGGGCTCTGGGCTTTACAAATGAGAGTCAGGCTTAAGGCCCACACAGGATGGGGTCCAGAGGGTGCCTTTCAAGGCGGGGAAAAAAAAAAGACTAAGAGGAAATCAGAAAGCTGACAATTTCTCCACAGACTGAACCAAATATTCCATTCGTACGGTGGCCCCAGCCAGATTCTCTTGTATTAATCCCAGCCCAGCAGTTTGTGATGCTTTTGATGAAAACGACAATTAAAGTCAGCATTCGAGGCGATGAATAAGAAAAAAATGGATGGGCACAAAGTAAATATCTTATCATGGAAAGGTAGGAGTTTGACAGAAACACCCAGAAAGGACTGTTGAGGAGAGGTGTCGTCTGTGCTTCAGAAGAGATGCAGCTGCGGATTTGTCTGCAGATGGAAATAGCCTGGAGGGGACTCTGTGAGCAGAGGCAGCTGGCTCGAACGGAGGAGATGTGTCTGCAGGAGGCTTTGGGGAGGAACGGGGTCCCTGACAGCGTGGTGCCCCAGCCGGTAGCACACAGCCCCGTGGTCAGTACGTGCTTCGTGAACACGTGTTGAATGCACGGATGAGGAGGTCTGAGTCCACGTCGCGATGGAAAGGTGTTTTTAAAAAAGAATCGGTAGACTGTTTCTTGAACGGTTTTAGGCTTACAGGAAAATCGAGTTGAGGCTGTGAAGGGTTTTCATACGTCCCTTTTCTTCCTCACACCATCAACCTTACAATGTCCTAAATTGGGGTGGCACATTGTCGCAGTCGGTGAGCCAATATTGCTACATTACTATCAACTAAAACCCGTACTTTTCATTACGGTCTGCTGTTTGTACGTTCTGTGGGTTTGGACACATGTGTCATGACATGTGTCCACCACTGCAGTGTCAGAGAGTAGTTTCCGTGCCCTAAACATCCTCTGTGCTCGGCCCGTTCATGCCATTTCCAAATCCCGGAAGCTTTCACTGTCTCTGTAGGTTTTTCTTTTCCAGAATGTCATAGAGTTGGAATCGCACGGTGTGTGGCTTTCTCTGATGAGCTTCTCTGACACGGTCACATACATTTAAGGTTCGTCATGTCTTTTCGTGGCTGGACGGCTCGTTTCCTTTTAGTGCTGACTAATATTCCGCTGTCTGGATGGACACGGTTTATTTATCCGTCACCTGCTGAAGGGCATCTTGGTCACTTCCAAGGTTTTGGCGATTATAAATAAACCTGCTGTAAATATTTGAGTGCAGGTTTTTGTCCATATATATTCTTGCGGAAGCCGCATTTTTTTCCTTTGATTTATTTATTTTAATTAGCTTCGAGTATACAGTACATTGGTTACACATCTAAATAGCACATAAAACAATCTCCCCGATTGCTCCCTCCCTCCCCTGGCCCTGCATCATATTAACGCTGACCGCATTCCCTCCGCCGTGCTCCCCATCCCCATGACCATCCATCAGCTACTGATGTGTACTTCTTTAACCCGTCACCCCATTTCCCAGCTTCCCAAAACCCCCTCCCTTCTGTCCAACACCAAATAGTGCACTCTATTTGTGAGTCTGTTTTGGATTAGTTTGTTCTTCTTAGTCCTTAGATTCATATAGTGTTTACCTTTCTCTGTCTGACTTAAATACCTTCTGGGTCCATCAAAACAATATCTTTTTCCACCCTCTTCCTTTTAGTCTGTGTGTGTTTTTTAATCCGAAGTGAGTCTCTTGTAGATACTATGTAAGGGTATTGTGTTCTTATCCATTCATCACTCTATCTTTTGGTCAGAGCACTTAATTCTTTTCCATTTGAGGTACTGGTTGATAGGAATGTAGTTGCTACCATTCTTTATTCCTGTTTTTGATACATGCTCTTTCTTCTTAAAGAAGTTCCCTCCAACACTTCCTGTAATACTGGCTTGGTGGTGATAAATTCCTTTAACTTATTTTTGTCTGGGAAGCTCTTTATCTGTCCTTCAAGTCTAAATGATAGCTTTGCTGGATAAAGTCCTTGGTTATAGATCTTGGGTCTTCATCACGTCGAGTATTTTGTGCTAAGTCCTTCTGTCCTGCATAGTTTCTTTTGAGAAATCACCTGCCAGGCTTATGGGTGCTCCCTTGTAGGAAACTGACAGCTTTTCTCTTGCTGCTTTTAAGATTTTTTCTTTGTATTTAACCTTTGGCATTTTAATTACGATGTGTCTTGGGTGTGGGCCTCTTTGCATCCGTGGTTTTGGGGGTTCTTTGAGCTTCCTGGTGTTTTATGTCCCTCTCCTTCCCCAGATTAGGGACGTTTTCCATCATTATATGTTCCAACAGCTATCGAACATCTTGTTTTCCTTCAGGTAAGCCGATCAGATGGATATTTTGACCTTTAATAGTGTCTCATATGCTTCTTAAATGATTTTTATAGTCTTGGCATCTTTTTCTTGCCATTCTGATCGAGTGTCCTTGGCTTTCCCGTCCTCTCGATAGGTCATTGGATCCTCTTCTTTATTCGCTTTGTTTATTCCATTTTATATATTTCTCATCTCAGATGTGTTCTTCATCTCAGACTGGTTCCTTTTTATTATTTCCGTTTCCATTTTTATGTTTTTTATCTCTTGGTTGAAGCTCTCACTGAATTTCTCTACTCGTCCCAAAAGTTCACTGAGCATCTTTATAACCCGTGTTGTGAATTCTGCATCTGTGAGATTGCTTGACTCCATTATTCCTGGATCTCTGTTCTGTTCTGTGGTATGGTTTCTGCTTCTTTGTCTTCCCATTTTGGCTGCCTTTCCGTGTCTGTTTCTATGTACTAAGCAAAGCTCCTAATTCTCCTGGTCTTATTAATGTGGATTTGTGAAGTAGGTGTCTGTCCAGTGGCTCAGTCCTGAGAGGGGTTCAGCTGCAGGCCAAATTTAACCCCAGCCTGTGCCCCTTCGGGGTCACCTGTTAAGATTCAGTCAGCAATCCACAGAGGCTGTGCTTATAGTTTCCTCAAAAGGCCACACCAGAAACCGAGGCCAGCTGCCTCCAGTGTGAGTCTGGGCGCTGCTCAGCAAGAACGCCTGACTGGCTAAGGACACACCTGGATGTGGCTTGGGTGGGGCCCAGGTTGGGGGAGGCGGGGTTTCAGGGCATCCTCTGGGCGGACCGAACTCTGTGATCCAGTTTGACGATGTCAGGGCTGTGGCGGCGCTGTGTCCATGTACTGGGAGCGAGGAGGGCTCAACAGGGAGCCGTGGACACTGCCGTCACTTCTGTGCCCAGTGCGTCTCCCCTCGGCCCTCACTCCGACAATGTCTCCCTGTAATTCCCCGCAAGTGCCCCCTGCACGCAGCCGAACAGGCACGGGCGCTCAGAGCCCGCAGGTCCGTCGCCGCGAAAATCCGCTCGAGGACGCGGCCCCTTTAAGAGGCGTTTGCCGCGGCCTCCGTCACTGCCGCAGCCTCCGTGCCACTCAGCTGCTGGGGACCGGGCAGCCCCGCGTCCTCGTCCGGTCCCACCTCCTGCCGTCGCACGGTGCTGTCCTGCATTTCTCCGTATCGTATGGCTTGTTGCTCTCGATCCCGGGTGATTTGTCCTTCCTGCTGCTCCTCGTTCCCGTCGCAACCTTGATTTGGTCGCCAGAGGGAGGAACAGAGCCTCTGTCACCTTCGCCCTATTTTTCCCTCCCCAGAAGTCATGTTTTTGTAAACAAGGCATTTCTTCACGGGATTTTCATCATGCTAAGCTCCTGGGAAACACATGAAAGGTGAATGTCCTTTGACATAGAGATGCGTGACTGCAAGCCCTTTTGCAAATGATTAATTACGACCCGAAGAAGTGCGGGGTTCCTGCCTGTCTGTGTTATTTTACTTAGAAATTGTTTTATGAGCCAGTCTGGGTACTTTTCCTTCCAGGTATGATAAGCGAGGCTTCTGTTGCCTGGTTGCTGCTTCCTATTTCGACTCGTTAAACTCATTACCATTTTGAAAATGCTGAGGCTTAAATTTACATCAGAGTGACACCACCCTGACACCAAGCCAGCGGGTTAGCTGTACCGACAGCAGCACAGTGAATGTCTGCCTGATGAGGACTTATCACGGGACTCCGGTCCCGAACGTGGCCCTCGTGTGTCCTCTTCCTGGGTTCTGTGCGTGACATTTATGCATGTGGTGTGCCTTCTAGGGATGTTTACTATTTGAGTTAAAAAACCGAGAAAGATGGAATGTGCAAAAAACATGTGTTGTAGCAAATGAGCCGGTCTTGCGTTCGCATCGGAGACCGTGTCCGCCACCTCCGTGGCGTGTCGAGGCTGCCGCCCTCATCCCTTCCGTGGGCCAGCCAGGCGAGGGTGCACCCTGGGGTGGAGGGCCTGTCCCCACTGGGGCGCGACCCGCCCACGGGGTAGGGTGTCCCCACAATCTGTTATTCTTTCTGCTGCAAAGAACACCTGTGTCCTCATAGAGTTCCAATTTCGGTCTTGCTACAGTGACACGATAGTCCCCAGCCCTAACTGGAGACTGAGGATGCCCTTGCCACTCCGATGAAAAGGACACGGGCAGCTTTATTCCTCGCATCCTGAGGGTTCTGGGGAGGGCAGGGTATTGGCGGTCAAAGGTCAGCGAATACGGTCGGACTCTGCCACGCCAGGCACAGCATGGCTGCGAGCATTGACTTAGTAAATCCAGCCGGCAGCTTGTGAGTGTGTAGGTCTCCGTGGAAAGTGTGAACCGCGTGCCTCTGCTGTGACCACCGGTTTCTTCCAGTTTGGGAGCTCCCACTAGGTCCCTGAGAGTCCACGATCAGCCCCTTCTTCATGCTTCAACTGGCTCGTACTTTGCTCTTCTGGAAAATGTTTGGCATCAATGGAAGCGGGCAGAAAAGTACGGGAAGTCCCCCGAGCCCTGCACGCCCTCGCGCTGAATCTCCGCCCGGCACCCACGTCCCTTCTTCCCGGATTAATTGGAAGGAGACGACACCCATCATGTGATTTCATCCACGGGCGTGGCGGATGCATCTCTAATTGTTTTTCTCTCTTTCATGTCTATTTTTCACTGCTCCGTGATTCTCATCGACTCAGGGTTTGAGACCCCGGGTTTTGGAGTCCGATTTCGGACTTCCTCTCCGGCTCACCCCCTTCGTAACTGCGTGACCCTGAGCGGATCACTTATCTTTTCGGATGTCTGCTGCTGTCACCTGTAAAGTGGAGCCAGTGCTGGTGACTCCCGGGATTCGATGCGGTCCAGACAGGAGAGCACGTGCTCACGTCTTTAGCTCAGAGCCTGCTCCGCAGGTGGAGGCAGTTATTGCTGTCGCGGTTGAGATGGGTCTTATTTTAGAGTGCTGTTCTCGGGGGTCATATCCAGTGTCAGGTTTGTGGACACAGGTGATGACGAGAAGCAGGAAAGTCTCAGAGATGTTGATACGCATGATGGGTGACTTCAGACGTGGGCACCTGCTGTAATTATCAAGAGGTCGTTCAGCACAAAATATCTGTAGACAGATTTGGTCATATGAGATTTGTCTTTTTCCACTCCATAAGGAAAATTACTGGGTTTCTTTCTAACCTAAGCATCGTGGCACAAGGTCGTTCTCTCCCTCCCCTAGAAATGAACGGACAAGTCCGTGAGGACGAATCCTCTCCCTTGCCAAGACGTGACTGTTTTCAAGCTGTCTCTTTTCTCTCCTTCAGGGCAGATCATGAGCGTTCTAGAGGAGTTAGGACTGGCCAACAACACCCTCGTCTACTTCACTTCGGACCAAGGGGCGCACGTGGAGGAGGTGACGGCCACGGGAGAAATTCACGGAGGAAGTAACGGGATCTATAAAGGTGAGAGTGAGGACCAGCTCTGGCCTGCTCGCCCACCCACCGCGCACCTTGGCCTTGGTCTTGGCACTCGGGCATCGTTTTCCTGTGGCTTTGCAAGACGCTGGGCTTCACGGTGTTACGGGCATTGAACAGTCCGATGGCCAAAGTGGCCATTTCTGATATGGTCCCCACCGAACTTAAAAGCACACGTTGTATGTCACCCTGTTGGAATGACAGCATTTTCCCTAGAAATGTCAATACAGCCCCATATTGGGTCGCCGCTTAAAACAAGAAGCCCTTTATTCCCCGACATTTGTGATCTGCTGCTGCCATAAGAAATTGACGCAAACTTCCTGGCTTAAAGCAACACAGATCTGACACCGGAGTGGGTCCCACTGGTCTACGGGATTTTCATCATGCTAAGCTCCTGGGAAACACATGAAAGGTGAATGTCCTTTGACATAGAGATGCGTGACTGCAAGCCCTTTTGCAAATGATTAATTACGACCCGAAGAAGTGCGGGGTTCCTGCCTGTCTGTGTTATTTTACTTACAAATTGTTTGATGAGCCAGTCTGGGTACTTTTCCTTCCAGGTAGGATAAGCGAGGCTTCTGTTGCCTGGTTGCTGCTTCCTATTTCGACTCGTTAAACTCGTTACCATTTTGAAAATGCTGAGGCTTAAATTTACATCAGAGTGACACCACCCTGACACCAAGCCAGCGGGTTAGCTGTACCGACAGCAGCACAGTGAATGTCTGCCTGATGAGGACTTATCACGGGACTCCGGTCCCGAACGTGGCCCTCGTGTGTCCTCTTCCTGGGTTCTGTGCGTGACATTTATGCATGTGGTGTGCCTTCTAGGGATGTTTACTATTTGAGTTAAAAAACCGAGAAAGATGGAATGTGCAAAAAACATGTGTTGTAGCAAACGAGCCGGTCTGGCGTTTGCATAGGAGATCGTGTCCGCCACCTCCGTGGCGTGTCGAGGCTGCCGCCCTCATCCCTTCCGTGGGCCAGCCAGGCGAGGGTGCACCCTGGGGTGGAGGGCCTGTCCCCACTGGGGCGCGACCCGCCCACGGGGTAGGGTGTCCCCACAATCTGTTATTCTTTCTGCTGCAAAGAACACCTGTGTCCTCATAGAGTTCCAATTTCGGTCTTGCTACAGTGACACGATAGTCCCCAGCCCTAACTGGAGACTGAGGATGCCCTTGCCACTCCGATGAAAAGGACACGGGCAGCTTTATTCCTCGCATCCTGAGGGTTCTGGGGAGGGCAGGGTATTGGCGGTCAAAGGTCAGCGAATACGGTCGGACTCTGCCACGCCAGGCACAGCATGGCTGCGAGCATTGACTTAGTAAATCCAGCCGGCAGCTTGTGAGTGTGTAGGTCTCCGTGGAAAGTGTGAACCGCGTGCCTCTGCTGTGACCACCGGTTTCTTCCAGTTTGGGAGCTCCCACTAGGTCCCTGAGAGTCCACGATCAGCCCCTTCTTCATGCTTCAACTGGCTCGTACTTTGCTCTTCTGGAAAATGTTTGGCATCAATGGAAGCGGGCAGAAAAGTACGGGAAGTCCCCCGAGCCCTGCACGCCCTCGCGCTGAATCTCCGCCCGGCACCCACGTCCCTTCTTCCCGGATTAATTGGAAGGAGACGACACCCATCATGTGATTTCATCCACGGGCGTGGCGGATGCATCTCTAATTGTTTTTCTCTCTTTCATGTCTATTTTTCACTGCTCCGTGATTCTCATCGACTCAGGGTTTGAGACCCCGGGTTTTGGAGTCCGATTTCGGACTTCCTCTCCGGCTCACCCCCTTCGTAACTGCGTGACCCTGAGCGGATCACTTATCTTTTCGGATGTCTGCTGCTGTCACCTGTAAAGTGGAGCCAGTGCTGGTGACTCCCGGGATTCGATGCGGTCCAGACAGGAGAGCACGTGCTCACGTCTTTAGCTCAGAGCCTGCTCCGCAGGTGGAGGCAGTTATTGCTGTCGCGGTTGAGATGGGTCTTATTTTAGAGTGCTGTTCTCGGGGGTCATATCCAGTGTCAGGTTTGTGGACACAGGTGATGACGAGAAGCAGGAAAGTCTCAGAGATGTTGATACGCATGATGGGTGACTTCAGACGTGGGCACCTGCTGTAATTATCAAGAGGTCGTTCAGCACAAAATATCTGTAGACAGATTTGGTCATATGAGATTTGTCTTTTTCCACTCCATAAGGAAAATTACTGGGTTTCTTTCTAACCTAAGCATCGTGGCACAAGGTCGTTCTCTCCCTCCCCTAGAAATGAACGGACAAGTCCGTGAGGACGAATCCTCTCCCTTGCCAAGACGTGACTGTTTTCAAGCTGTCTCTTTTCTCTCCTTCAGGGCAGATCATGAGCGTTCTAGAGGAGTTAGGACTGGCCAACAACACCCTCGTCTACTTCACTTCGGACCAAGGGGCGCACGTGGAGGAGGTGACGGCCACGGGAGAAATTCACGGAGGAAGTAACGGGATCTATAAAGGTGAGAGTGAGGACCAGCTCTGGCCTGCTCGCCCACCCACCGCGCACCTTGGCCTTGGTCTTGGCACTCGGGCATCGTTTTCCTGTGGCTTTGCAAGACGCTGGGCTTCACGGTGTTACGGGCATTGAACAGTCCGATGGCCAAAGTGGCCATTTCTGATATGGTCCCCACCGAACTTAAAAGCACACGTTGTATGTCACCCTGTTGGAATGACGGCATTTTCCCTAGAAATGTCAATACAGCCCCATATTGGGTCGCCGCTTAAAACAAGAAGCCCTTTATTCCCCGACATTTGTGATCTGCTGCTGCCATGAGAAATTGACACAAACTTCCTGGCTTAAAGCGACACAGATCTGAGACCAGAGTGGGTCCCACTGGTCTGAAATCAGGGTGACGGCAGGACTGCGTCTTTCTGCAAGCTCTCACGAGAGTCCGGTTCCCGGCCTGGTCTAGGTTGGAGAGGCCACCTGCACTCCTGGGCTCGTGGCCCCTTATTCCATCTTTGTGGTCGACGGTGCAACGTGTTGAGGTCCCCTCTCTGCTTTCATAATCCCATCCCCTTCACCTCCTCCCTTCTTTAGGGATCCTTGTGATTACAGATGCTCCTCGACCTTACAGGGGCCACGTCCCGATAAAGCATCGTGATCCGAAAAGAGCGTAGTTCGAACATGCATTTAAGCTACCGAACGTCGTAGCTCAGCCAGTTCCTGCGGAGGTCATGGTCCACTGCCGCCGGCTGGTTGGGTGGTGGCTGGCTGGGTGCTGCAGGAATAGGGAGCCCCATGCAACTGAATAAGGGTGTCACTTTTTACATGCACGAGACACTGGCTGTGTAAAGAGCCAGGGGAGCCCAACTTGGCCGCGGGGACCAGGAAATGCTCCCCGAGCACGCAGGCTGGGGGGCAGTACGCGTGCTCTGTACTCTCTCTCCTTCTAGCTCTTTCCATCCTCCCCACCAGTGCCTCTCTCCAGGGCTGCTGGAAACGAGGAGAAGCAACAACTGGCTAGTTGTGCAAACCACAGGGGATTGAGGCCGGGTCACACCGTGCCTGACACAGGGACGTGGAGAGAGGCCGGTGTTATCTGTCACCGCCACAGCACGCAGGCTGTGCATCCTCGTCCTGCTGTTTATGGCCACATGGGCATGTCGGGGGCTCTTGTAAGCTCCGGGCTGTCGATCGTTTCTTGCACCTTTGTTTACCTGGAACCGATGAGAAAAAGGTTTGTGCTCAGCGCTGGGGGGGGACACCCTCCATCACATTAACTTAAAAAGAAAAAGGCCTTTCCGAGCGAGAGGTGACGAGAGTTTATTTGAGGTTAATGCGAATGGCTGTTTGGGAAGCTCTGATTCAGGCCGAAGCCAAACAGGGGCATGACGGGGAGACAGAGGCAGTCGATGAGACAGGGCAGGGGACAGTGACATCCGTAGGAGGAAGGCGTCGCTATCGGTGCAGGTAACATGACACGGCGACGCCGATTCTAAACGGTGCTTTTCATTTTCGTTCCTGTAGTCATCAGTCCGGTCGCCGTGACATCTGCTCTCTCATTATCTTTGCAAATGGTCCGCTGCGATGCAGCGTTGCCTTAGGCCCTGTCTAAGGTGATTCTGTCCAGTTTCGCCGTCCCAGAGCTTTGAGGATGAGGCGAGCAGGCAGCGCCTCTGGGGCAGCGGCTCTGGCCCCATAGTAAAGGGTTCCGTTCATGTCACTGTTTACACGAGAACGCTCCTGGCTCGTCCCTCGTTTGCATGCCCCGTGGCACCTCCGCAGTGCGCACGGCCAGCACGGGTTCGGCGAAGGACGCGGCGTGTTCGGTCCACACGGGTCAGCCCTGCCTCCCGCGCTGCATCCTTCCCTCCCTCCCCCGTGCCCAGCCTTACTCGCAGGTGTGGGCGGGAACCTCGGCCACCTGTCGATCGAAGCCAGCTGTCTCCGTCGCGGTTCCGTGCGGTGACGGTCGGCGTGGAGGGGGTTGTCCGGCATTGGTTTCACAGATCACAGCGTCGTAGATGGCGTTGCAGACGGCATGTCACTCAGGGCCTCCCCCGAGCATTCACGCTCCCTCCGCGGGTCTGTGTGGCCCCCCAAGTTAACTCAGCGGTGTGACATGTCCATCAATCACAGTGAGGGAGGAGGTTGGGAAGTCACGCGCTATTTCATAAAGCTACAGACACGGTGCTGCGGAGCCTCCGTTCACGGGGAGGTGACCAGGTGACCGCTGGCGGGGGCGCCCGAGGGACGGCGAGCCCAGGCGGAAAGCAGAGCGGGCACCTTGCTGTCACGGTTCGCTCTTTGACGACGTGAGCCGCGTGGATCAGAAAGACAGCGTCAAGGGTTCTGCAAGGCGGTTGGGGCCTGGGGTGACCGCACGACTCGAAAAGCGTGCGAACAGCAGCCCCCTGCTCCGTTCTGCTTTGCTCGAAGAAGCACGTTGGGCGGGTGACAGCCGTGTCGCTTCGGAGCTGACGCTGCTTCAGAGTCCAGCTGCTTCCGGATCGCAGAGCATCAACCCTTTGTCCAATTTAGTTTCGAAATCAAGTCGACGGTCCAACGTTGTTAAAATACAGGGCCCTAAAAGAAAGACGTGGTTTCCTCCCAGCTGTGGGAGACGAGCAAAGACTTCTGAGTATCAAAACCCCTAGTTTGCGAAAGCCACAAACTTAAAAGCAGTCTCGGGGCTGATGTAAGCCCGTTTACACGCCCTGATCCAAAAAGCATCGTATTCTGAACAATACTGGTTTCTACTCTCCATCAGAACCCCTCCCAAAGTTCTCGACTGTGTGAGCTCATCTTATTCGCTGATGAAGTCGACAGGCTAATTCGATACAATAGCTACGATTAAACCATCCTTCCGCAGAATGCAACAGGTTGTCCCATTTAATCGTGGGGACATTAGATCATGACTCTAGCCTGCATGTAAAACATAATAATTCAGTATGACGGGGGTGAAGAGATAGTGACACCCCTAAATGATTCTCACATTTAAGAAAGGAAATGTATTTGCAGTATGATTCAGCTGATTACATTTAGATTCGCATAAATTTTCTCTCGGTCAGAAGGCTGTTGCATGAAAGGAAGTTGAGAGTTAAAGGGAGGGTCCAAGGTGATATTTCAATATAAGTCTAGACAAATTTTAGCCATCTTGGCACTGTCTTTCATATACTCGTTCCGGAAATGTTTACTTCTCAGAACTTTCTAGAATAGATTCCCTTCGACCGTGCCCATGCTCTGAATGATTGTGTCAACCTAGTAAAGCTGATTTACTAATAATTCTTACTTCCACTCAAGCAGCAAGGAGTCATTGTCTCTGTCCAAGCGTCCCGTGAATCTGACAGCGTCTCGGAACGAAGTCCTTAGGGTTTTCATCCAGGCAGATAACACAACGTTCCCTACCCTGGGCGTTAGCCCGTGACCACTTTTAGCTGTTAAACATGAAAATTGCATCGGGGCTGTTAAAATATGGGAAACATCTACATTGGCTGCTTTGGGAGTTGTAAATAGGAGCCAGTGCTTTGAACCAGCAGAGGATATACAATCGCTTTGCGCTCCGGGACTCTGCCTAGGAAACAGATGATGGCTCTCAGATTGAGTAATTGCACCCAGGGCGGGTGTTGGTTATTTGAATCAGGTGGGTAGAGAGGAGTCTAGAGTAGAGAAGACGCTTCATGCTGAACACTCACCTGCATCCAGGCAGTTAACTAAGAGCTCAAGACAATGGTCCTACGAACTGTCACTCTCCTACGGAAGAAGCACCGCCCAGCTTCACTTGATGGCAGAGTCAGGGCGTTAAGCCCTCGGGGCTCCCCTTGCAGAGGTAGGTGCAATGGAAGAGGCTTCTCAAATTCCGGCTGGCGCCTCCTCCTGTGACCTACCTCTCAGTGCCGGAGACCTCGGGAGCTCTGTCCCGGGCCCCTTCCCTCGTTCGTGTGTGCGTGTGCCTCGTGCAGTCTCATCCAGAACCAGGGCCACGTGGCATCTGAGTGCTGGTAACCCCCATATCCAGCCCTCACTCTTCCTTAGAACCCCAGACTCCTCCGTCCAGGAGCCCCCATGACATGTGACATGGGTCTTTGGCGGACACATTTTGCTTACCAGATGCGTTCTGTAGATGTCACTCCCCAAGCCCACGTGTTCCCTCGTCTGTCCGAGCTCTTCGAACTGCAGTACTGTTCCCTCAGAGACTCAGCTCTCGAAGCTGGGGTTCCTTGACCCCTCAAGCATCTTTCTTTGACCTGCCTTTACCCATATTCCAACAGCGTGTCCTACAATGCTCTGAGTATAGCTCACATGGATCTACTTTTCTCAACTCCACCAATTACGGCTCCCTGTTGGCCCCCATCACCTCAAACTGATCTCCCCAGTGGTTCCTGGGTGGTCACCCTGCTCCCTCTGCGCCGTCTACAATCTGTTCTCCCTGCGGGCAGCTGGGTGAGCCTTCACGAACACACACTCAAGGTACCGTACGGGGATTCCTGGCTTGCTCACAAAGTACCACAAACGGTGACTTGAAACAACGGGAAGTTATTATCTGTGTTCTGGAGACCAGAAATTCGAAATCGAGAGGTCGGCAGGACCATGCAGCCCCAAAAGCCTCCAGAGGAGGTGCCATCCTCGTCCCTCCCAGCTTCCGGTGGTGGCCGGCATTGCTTGGCTTGTAGACGCATCACCCCAGTGTGTGCCTCCGTCGTCACATGGCTTTGCTTCCTTTCTTGAAACACTGAACTCTGTTCCCATCCACTAAGAATGAAACGTGAGGTCTGCGTCCTGGTGGTGCACAGTCCCGCCGTGACCGAGGATGCTTCATCTTTTCTCAGACCCTCAGTACCTCAATCTTGGTGCCACCCGAGGGCCTTTCCGTTGGCTCTTTCTTCAGTCGGAACGGTCACCCCGTGAGCTTGGCCTGGATCTGGCCACTGAGCACACGCTGCCTCTGGAAGATCTCCCTGGGACACCACACCAGAAGGCTGTGTCACCTCCCACCGCGAGTAATCATGACACCAACTGATTTGAATTCTTTGCGTACATCCTTCCTGAGCTGGGACCAGAATAAATCCCCTGAGCTTTTCTCACAGTGGAGTTCAGAGTTGTCTGCTTCTTCCTCACAGCAGAGAACTCCCCGTAGCCTCGGCAGAGAACAGCTAAACGCCTCGCTCTGCGACATTTCCGCGTCCTGTCCCAAGTCAAGGTCACGTTGACTGAGGCTCTGCCGCCACCTCCACCTCCGCTTCCCTGTGCCTAAGGGCGAGCAGTAAATGTCAGAGGAAGGGATGGTTGACTCTGCGGGATGGGAGGGCGCTGTCTGCAGAAGCACAGAGGCTCTGGCAGGCGTGGTTCCCTGAGTGCTGGAGACGGGAGACTTTCCCCAGGTGCCAGGGACGCTCGCTAAGGTTTCCCGGTGTCTGCACCTCAGGCAACGCAGCTTCTGGCATTTGTCCTTCGCCTTCCGGGCAAATTGCAAAAGCCACTGATTGGCTGGATGCCACATCTGTCACGAGTGCCTCCTCGCAGCCGCCGAGTTTGGCCTCTGTTCCCCTCACGCAACGATGCAGCTTTTGGAGAGCAAGCGATACTTCTCCGGGAAAAAAAAAATGTAACAGCAAAGAGGCTCCCGTCATTTGTGAGATGGTGGTTCTGCTCAGGTTGCGTCTTCGGCTTTTGGCGAGCAGTTTTATCAGCTTCCCAAGACTGGGCAAAGCTGCGCATGTTGCCGGCGTCGGGACTGAGTGTGCCGGGAGGCACCCCACTGCGTCTTCACCTTAGAAAGATGATCGCACATGCTCTCCATGCATCAAGTCACTTATTCAGTTGAATTCGACTGCGGAGCATTCATGTAGCAAATGCCAGGCATGGGGCTAACTTCTAGGGCATCAGGCGAAGGATACAGGTCCCTGACTTGTCGTAGCTGATGTCCTGTTGTTGAGATGCAGATCTAGGAAGGGAAGGGCGGATGAAGGGACTCTCTCGTAGGAATGGCGGAAGGTCCTTAACCCAACCTGGGGCTCAGCCTCCTGTGAGGAGCTAGCTCATCGTCTGCAGCCTGAAGGTTTGAAGTGTCGGCTGGGACAGGAAAGGTAGGAAGTGTATTCTAGGCAGGAGCGAGATGCTCGCGGTGAGCAAAAACGAGGCTAGGTGTTGCCAGAGACGAAAGTGTGAACAACGGACGTCAGATGACGTGGCCGACGAGCGACCTGCACCCAAATTCATATGTGCAATAAAAATGAATTCAGGTATAAATTTATATATTGCTTCGGTATATGAAATTTAGTTCTATGTAAATTTCAATCAATACATTTGTTTACATATAAATTTCAATCAATATATTTGTTTACATATAAATTTCAATCAATACATTTGTTTACGTATAAATTTCAATCAATAAATTTGTTTACGTATAAATTTCAATCTATAAATTTGTTTACATATAAATTTCAATCTATAAATTTGTTTACGTATAAATTTCAATCTATAAATTTGTTTATATATAAACCTAAATATATATTTACATATAATTGGATATATATGTAAAT
>NW_011889429.1:41541-46125 GCF_000151845.1 Pteropus vampyrus | reverse complement strand
CTCACGTGTAGTTTTTTTATACGTCTAAGATCGTTTGGGTAGTAGTAGAAATTGGACACGAAGGATGTCGCCCAAAGGCAGTATAAGGAAGGGATCGGAAAATGACGAGTGGACGATTTCATGAAACTCTGTGCCCAGATCAAGCCTAAGTGGGAGGAAGAATAAACCAGGTAACAGCGCTGTGTCGGCTTCCTCGTCTTTAGGGTCGGCCTCATCGCATAGGTACGAGAAGTAAACCCTGGAGGCCTGTGCCGATGCCCGCACAGTCCGTGTAGCGAAATGTTTGCAAATGCGCCGAGTCCGTGTCAGGTGTGACTCTCACGCGGTAGATTATAACACCTGTGACGGCAGACGTGTTGTTTGGCTCGCATCTGCATCCCCAGAACCTAGAGCAGTGCCCGGCATGTTTTAAGAAATGATTTCTGAGTAAAAACATCAATTAAAAAAAAAAACACTCGAGCTGGACTCGAAAGATAAATAGCGTGAGCAGGTGGAGGTGAGGATGTAGTAAGGGTGGACGAAAGCTGGGACAAGGTTCGCTTTACACTCCGGCCGAAGAAACCCTTCTTTCTTCGTTCCTGCGGACGCTATTATGGAAAGACTTCGATTAAGTGAAACAAATCGTGAATTGCTCGATCCAGGAGTAGTTAATATTGTGCGGTCGGGTCAGTTAAATTAGGGCAGACCCCTCAGACTACGGCATGTGTGGCAAATCAAGCGGCACGCCGGATTTTTGTCCATAAAGTTTTATTGAAACATGGCCATGCTCCTTTGTCGGTGCTGCTTCTGACTTCCCATGGCAGAGCTGAGAAAGCGGGAAAGCAACCTCCCCAAAACCTAAAACATTTACTACCTGGCACGAGAGAGACAAAGTTTGGCGACCTCCGAGTCTGATTATTTAGCAGTTTGATGTGTCGCTTAAATTGTCACTCATCACTGCTCAAACCAGGTCAGTCAATCTCAAGGGCGTCTTTGAGTCTTTACCCCTCATTTGCATACTGACGTCAGCAGACCGTTGTTTACTTTTGCCCCGATAATGGGCTGGTAGCCCCTGAATAATTTTGTCGTGTCTCCCATGTATGATTGGTGGAGTTTAGACTCTGGAATGAAAACATCAAGGAGCGTATACAACATAGCATCTTGGGTGAGAAATCGTTCTGTGCAAACTGCACTCGTCACTGTCATCGTGGGGGTGTGCCGTGATCCAGGGAGTCCCTGTTCCCCACATCGAGAGACGTCCGAGACGAGGCAAATGACAAGTAGAATCTTTCGTAAAACTCTGTGCCCAGATCAAGGGTAAGAACAGGTAGCATCTGCTCTTGCCGTTAACAGCGATTTGACGTGCTGGGCGCCAGCGTTCGGCAGAGCAGAAATAGAAGCCGGGTTTGGAAACAGCTGTTTCTAACAAGAGCCCCGGAGGAAGTTGGAGAAGCATTTCCTCTGTGTTTGCCGGCAGAGATGGAGCAACTCAGCCATCATCCTCCGGTGGCGTTCCGTCACGGCAAAGTGCCATCGAGAGGTGGAAAGTGTGACTTTGACGGTGACTCGACCGAATTTTGAATTTAGACCATGCTCTTTGCTCTGCTTATGTGTTTCAGTAAAAAAAAATAGTTCAGAATCCTTAACCAGTTTTTCGTGTATCTACCCTGCAACGCCACAGCCAGCTTCCCTAACTCTGTTCCTCCTTCTGCTGACTCGGAGCAGGTGTCCCCAGGTAAGAGGCGTCCCCTGGGCTTTCATTGGCCCCCCCTAATCAGAGTTGGCTGTGGGCGCATCTGCACCTTCCTTGAAGACTTTGAGTTTCTGTAGAGCGAGATGCTTGTTCGCATACATCTCTGTCCTCTCGTGGGATCCTGAGTATCTGTGAAGTGTAGTGTTTACGATGACAGATTCCGCCGCTCCCCCCAACACTATCACAGACTCGCTGTGTTTCTGGGACACGGTGAAGTCTCTTCCTGTTGCAGACCACACGAAACCACTGCTACCTAGATACCTACCGGATAGATGACGTATCCAGCAGGGTCCTAGGGTTGCCCTCATCCTTCATCCGACACGATTTCCCGGAGGCAGTGCGTGCACGGATGTGTTTATCACCTGTTAAAAGTTAAAAGCAATTTTTTTTTACCGTTGCTGTTATAAAAACACGCCGTTTACAGCTTAATGGGAATTTATGGATGCGTTTCTTTCGTTTCCGAGTGTAAATGGACAATGATAAGGCGAGAGAGCGTCTTATGATACTACGCATAGTGGGTCAGGATTTCCTAATGACAGATACCTCCTTTGAGTGTAAGAGTCTGTTGCCACCAAACCGGCGGGGTCGGAACCACGCCTGGTGCCACCGCAGCTTATACACAGGCAGGCAGTGGGCGGCCAGGTCGGGGACCACAGGCCTAAATGCCCCCCAGTCCTGTGCTTTCCTTGGGGGTCCTGTGAGCACAGTAGTGGAGCAGAGGGCAGCCCGTTTATTGTGCCCATAAACCGCTGCCATGAACAGCGGCTCTCTGTGGCCGGGAACAGCGTTGGGCATCCATGATTTCAGGGCGTGACGTTTCTAGGGTCTCTCCAGTGTTGTTTTGCCGGGAGGCGGTTATACATGGAGCCAGGCTCTCACAGACTTGTCTTCCATCGCCTGGAGCACGGGGATCTCGGCAGACCCCTCCACCACTCCCCCCGGAGAACAGACTGCCACGCCTGTCTCGTGAGGTGCACACGCCTGCGAGGTGCCCGTGGATTTGTGTCCCTCCGTGTGCGCCGTGTGTGCATGCGTGCCCTCTGCCGTATGTCCTGTCTCACGGCATACCGTATAGTCATTTACGGGCGTTGGTATAAACGTTCACAGACTCGGAAAGACTCTGGCTTTCTCACTTTCTGTTTAGTTATTCTGAATCGCCTCGTAGACACAAAGCTTGTTTCCCCAAGTGAGTAGTAAGAGCTCTACCGGTGATAAAATGATAGCGATGATGATAATAGCCATTGCATGTGCTCTGTCTCTCTTCCAGGCACTGGACTTGGCCCTGGAGTGATTTCCACGTAACTCTCGCCGCTAACATGTTGACAGCGTCAGGCGCAGAGCTGCTGCTTTGTTTCCTATGGCTGCTCTAATAAATTACTCCTTATTTGGTGGCTCAGAACAACACAAATCGATGATCTTTTAGCTATGGCGTTCAGATGTGCACCACGAGTCTGCTCGAGCTGCATTTCTTTCCAAAGGTTCTGGGGGAGGATCCATTTGCTGTCCTTTCCAGCATGAGAGGCACCTGCGTTCGTGACTTCGGTGCCTTTGTGCACCTTCCGTAGACCCTTCCGGTCTCTGTGACGACAGCCCCTGCTTGTACTGTCCCCATGCCCGTCCTCCCCGTATCCCTAATGAAGGCCCTTGCGAATCTGGTGGACTGACTCAGAGAATCCAGCATAAGCTGCCCTTTTGCCATATAAGATTTGGGTGATACGAACATGGACTTTTGGGGGTGCCGTTATTTTGCTTACTACAGCTGCTAAACAAAAGTAGAAATGTAATTTGAACATTCTGACGTAAGTCATCGGTATGAGGCTTTTCTTGCTGTGGGACTTGAGTTTCCCTGGTTACAGAGTGACCGCTCCCGACCACTGGGCAGTGACGGCCATGTGTCATGCCTCACGGTAACTGTTACGTACGTTTCGTTTGTTTGTTCGTTTGTTTGTTCGTTTGTTTGTTTGTTTCCCACCACAACTATTCTGTTTTGCTCCTGAGTTTGTCGTCAAATGCATGTAATGAGAGCAGTTGGTTCTTCCCAACTGGCCACCCCATGACGAGCGTTGAAGAGTTCGTTGACGCGAACGCCAAAGGAAGCGTCGGAGACACTCACACCATCTGCCTCTTGCCTCTCGTCTTGCGTTTTAGGGGGAAAAGGGAACAACTGGGAAGGTGGCATCCGGGTGCCCGGCCTCCTGCGGTGGCCGGGGGTGATCCCGGCGGGACTGGAGATTGCTGAGCCCACGAGCAACATGGACATCTTCCCCACCGTGGTCAAACTGGCCGGATCGCCGCTGCCCGACGACAGGTAAGCCGGCTCACGGGGGCCCGCGGTGGCCCCTGCACAGTCAGACGTGTCCTGGGAGCCGTCGTGGTGCTGCCCTGACCCCTCCGGGTGCACGTGTTGTCCGCGTCCAGTCATGGGATTCGCTGGCGGGCGTGACCCCCCGGGAAATAGCCACCAGGCTCCGTCCTCTCTGGCACCCTGCCCACCCTGTTCGGTGTCACTGCCCATTGTCGTGGCCGAAGGGCAGCGGGGAATTGCCTGCTTCATCGCACACCGCCCCTGCGGGCCCCACTGGGCGGCTCTGCTCCGTGGCAGCGAGAGAGGCAGCGGTTCCCCCGTTCACCGCCCCGTTTCCCAGCGTGTCTCTATTTAGCGAGTTCTAAATGAAATGTCTTTCTCTTAAATTTAAATACAACTTCCTATGACATCGCCAATGGTTTCTTCTTAAGTGTTATTACCAATCCGAGGAGTTTTAAGTGAAGCGCGCTGATGAATTGTTTTCATTAGTCTGGTGGCAGGCGCGGTGCATGTCACTCAGGCAGGCTGCAGATCTGGTGGGAATCCC
>NW_011889429.1:38263-40021 GCF_000151845.1 Pteropus vampyrus | reverse complement strand
TAATGTTAAAAATCATCCTGACTCTTTGCTTTTCCAATATCTTTGACTGGTTTTCCATCTGACTGGGAAGAAGCCAGGGAAGGAAAAAGTTCAGAAGCAAAGGGGAAGATGTAGGAGGGGAAATCTTGCTGGCAGCTGCTACCCACCCCAGTCTGAGGCTGACGGAAGTCCGTCTGTTTTTCCCGTGCATTCCCATTGGGAAAGGAAGCGGCCTACCCCTTAGGCGGACCCAGATATTTTGCGTGGGAGGCAGTATCATCAGTCAGACCCGTTGCCAACACTGAAGGATCTTTGCGATGCTCGTTGACCTACGTCAACCCAGTGATGTTGCCTCTGTGTTGACGTCCAACGCCTCATAAAATTCCCTCAACATTCTAGAGACAGCACAGATAAGGAAAGAGAAAAATGCTTCTCAGTCCCTTGTGGGAGTAACATTAACACACACCGTTTTATTTAAATCATGTCACCAGCCAGGTCTGGAAAACGTTCTTATGTGCCTGCTCTGGAGACTTTGAACATCTAAAGCAATGGTTCTCACTTAGGGTGACTGTTCCCCCCAGAGGCCCTTTATCAATGTCTAGAGACATTTTTGATTGTCTTGACTTAGGGTGCCACCGGCACCTAGTGGGTGGAGGCCAAGGATGCTGCTAAACGTCCTACAGTGCCCAGGACAGCCCCACGGCAGAGAATGAACCAGCCAGAAGTGTGAGCAGGGTCGTGGTTGAGAAATTGTGCCCAAAAGTTTATTATTATTTCTTTTTTACCAAAACTATTGTCATGGAAGCCCTCATCAAAACTCTTTAGTAAAAGCTGAGGACAGTATCCTCATATCTATATTCATCTGCAAATTTGATACACAGATATGTATCGACTCTTTAAGAAGTAGCCTTAACTCTTCCAGATCGAGACAAGTGGAGTCAGCACCCCTGGTTTTCCGATGGAGCAATATTAAATTTACATTTTTCAGGACAGTAAACCTAAATGTACAAATTCATTACAGTGGAATACCTGTCAGTCTCGTCTTTGCAAGCGGATGGAATGTTATCCTAGAAAAGTCTAGGACCAATCTGCAAAGAACATAGGCAACATAGTTGGCTAAACCATTGGAAAACCTCTAAATTCTGGCCACAGATGGTCAGCTGGGAGGGAAGGAAGGGAGGTCCTGGTGTCCCCAAGAATCAAATTCTAGAGGTAAAATAATTAGGTCTCTTATTCTATCATTAACATAAAATTAAATGTGGTTCTGTTTTTTCCAAGTTAGAAAAATAAAGCAAAACCTTGATGCTCGATATGACATTTCTGTAATGAAGACGAGGGAAGGGAGCTAGGTCTCCCAGTAGATCTTGCCGAAAACAATTTTTTCTTTTAATTACGAAAACAACTTTCTGTATTCTTGGGATTCCCTGTGGTTTATTAAAGATGTCCATACCTTCCCTTAAAAATATTTTCTTTCCTATTACTTTCTCTATTGAACAAACTCACTCTATTTTGAATATCACACAGGTAACACGTAGACAAATTGACCCTCAAAACCTTCTCTTCTGTGTCCCCCTAAACTTTCCCCTTCTTCTATGACTCTCAGATCTTCCCCAGTGTTGACCAGGAAAAGGCAGATGGCTTGCTGGCTTAGAGCCGAGAGAGAGAGAGCATATTCGGGAGGTCACGGCCACCCAAGGGGAGTCCCCAAAACATCCTTTTCGATTCCGTGAAGTCCTCCCCAGGTGACAGAATTTGACCCGAATTTCGGAAAAGACACTC
>NW_011889429.1:33417-36963 GCF_000151845.1 Pteropus vampyrus | reverse complement strand
CGGCCACCCAAGGGGAGTCCCCAAAACATCCTTTTCGATTCCGTGAAGTCCTCCCCAGGTGACAGAATTTGACCCGAATTTCGGAAAAGACACTCGTGAGAAACACTTCCGTTCTGGCCACGTCACGAGTAATGTGCCATCTCTGGGCTTGGCTGCCGTTTGCCTGTGACACACGCGTGTGGTTTAAAACGATCCCGAGTATTTTGAGGGCTTAGACAGCGTTTCAAAGTTCAGCTCCGTAGGGTCACTTCCGATTTCTCGTGGCAGAAATGAGCCTCCTCCCGACAGTCTGTATTTCTTTAGCTCTGTGAAACGGTGACGTTTCATAGCGCTATGATTTATCGCCTGCTTCTAGGAACGAACACGTGAGGTAAAAAAGGAGTTGTATCTCTGCATAAAAAAAAAAAAAATCTTAAATATTTTGCTTTTCGGTAAGAAAAAAAATTGTGAGACTCGGGGTCTTTTTCTTTTTTAATTAAATCCCTTTTATAGTATCAAGACCCAGTTCCGTTATCACATGCTGATCTGAAGAAAGCAATTCCATCTCCTCTGTTCTTAAATGAAGTGTCGTCTTTTGTTGGCGTGTGACAGAAAACAGCCACAAGAGATGGAGGTAGAGATTGTGTCCGAGAGACAGAGATTCATTCATTCTTGCTCTTGAGAAGTCGTGCAAAAGCCTTGTCATCACTTGTGGAAAGGGTGGCAGAGCAGGGTTGGATTCCAATGTCCCACCTCCCGTCCATCCTTAGATTGTTTTTCTCCATCGGGGAGCAAGCTTCCCCTCTCCTCCCTCCCTTTCTTCCTGTTCAGGATCCCATACTAGTAAGGACTGAATCTTTTTTTAAACCAATTTGATAGAGACGAGGCACAGTGACGGCCAGAGCACCCGTCTGTCTACCTCGTTCCCTTCCCGTCCTCGCTCGGCGAACAGAAAAGCGGGCTCGGGACGCGAGCCGAGTCTGTCCTTTGTTCTTATTTTTAACTTATGATAACGGAATATTTTCAGTCCATAGACGTCTGCAGAAGGCGTGAATAATAAGGGTTGAGGCCGGAGAAGCGCTAAGTAACAAGGCTATAATTATATTACAGGGTTTTTAGTGACACCAAAATAAAGCACGAAAAAAAAAGAAAAAAACAAAACCAAAAAAAAAAAACAAAAACGGTGGGACGTAGGATCTCTCAAGAATGCTTACCCCAATTATATAACCAAGTGAAACGTCCAGATTCTGATTGCCTTAGGCTAAGGGATGACAGGATGGCGTGTTTTTAATCAGAGGAAGAAAATCCTCAGGGTAAACGGACTCTTTCAGTTAGCTCTCTGCCCTGTTTCAATGGCTTCACTTCTTCTCGTGGCTGCTCGTGTATTTTTAACCGAAAACAAAACGTTGGCTTTTTTCCCTTTCTTCAAACTCCAAATCAGCGAATGCTGCTCATCGTCAGTTTTATTTAGCTATAGCTTGCAGTCCAGAGACTCCCTCTTCTTGACCTGGTTAGACATCCAACAGGACAAGAGATATACACTTGACCCTTGAAACGACACGGGGGCTAAGGGTGCCAACCGCCCACACAGCTGACAATGTGAGTGTAACAAGTTGGCCTTCATCGTAGGAGGCGTCCCCACTGCGAGTTGACCCTTGAAATGTGGTCAACTGAATTGCGATTCAATTGGAAAATCATCCCCAGATAAGTGGGCGTGAGCAGGTAAAACCCACGTGGTTGAAGGGTCAACTGCATTTATATTTGGCCATGCATTCGGGCACCCCAGGGTGTTTAATGGCGTCAACATTATTATGGACAAATTAGCTCATTCTGATTTCATTGGTGTCTCTTCCATCCAGGTTGCCCTATGCCACGTACGATGTTCTTATTTTGTTTAACTCAAATCGTCAGGTATTCTTATTTTCAGTAGACCTGGAGTTTGTGCATAAAGCTTTTCCTTGGCCAAGGCAATAGGCAGAAGATAGTGTTTAGGAGAAGGACTGGGTTGAGCAGATGAGACAGACGCCCAGTCAGCTGGGTGTCATTGTCCCTGGCGATTAGTAGTCACATGACCTCGGGTAACTTATGTATTCTTTCCGGCCTCTGTATCCTCATCTTATCGTCATGGATACGGTCCCCATTCACAGTGCCGTTTAGAGGATGAACTGAGTTTACGTGTGGGAGTAGCTAGCGGGCTGGCCTCGCCACATTGCACGTGGCCTGCGGCAGACGTCAGTGAGTGTTTCCCGTGTTGGTTGCTTAATTATGGCCGCAGCTGCGTCATGCTCTCTTCGCGCTGGAGAAACAACTCAGAATTCAGGGCGTTTCCGTCCAAGGACGATATAACCGTTCACGCCCTCACACCGCCTGCTTCATCCCGCAGGATCATCGATGGACGAGACCTCATGCCCCTGCTTCGAGGGACCAGCCAGCGCTCGGATCACGAGTTTCTCTTCCATTACTGCAACTTCTACCTGAATGCCGTGCGCTGGGCCCCACGGAACAGTGAGTAAACACACCTCTCCTGCTTCCGGGGCTTGGTGCCGTCGCCGCTGTGCGGGTGGGTGACATCGCAAGCGCGCTTTGCTCCGTGGGGGCCGGGGCGTGCCTCAGAGTGACCGCGCTTTGCTGGGAACTCTTCCTCCTGTCCTCCTGTGTTCCTTCTGGCCCCGGAGGTGTCCAGACAGGACATCGGCGGACCTGGCGTTCAGCCATGTCGACGCCAGTGACGGGTCCTCCTCCGGGCAGAGGAAGCTCCAGGTGCTCAGCGGGGCACTGCGTCCCTTCCTCCGTGTCCGCTGGCCATGTCTCCTGCCACTCCCTCCTCCCTCCGTGCTCCGTGCACGGCTGAGATGCCCCTGTAGCTTCTTCCACCCTTCCCTGGATGATGCTCACCCATCCCGCGGATGCTTTGGGCTATGCGGCTGAGTGGTGTTTGGATGCTCACCGACATTCCCTCCAGACAGAGCCTCAGAGATGGCGGGTCCCAAGTTTTTGGTCTGTGTTTTGTCACGGACCCTGCTGGATTTCCGAGACGTGGGTCTTTAAAACGAAGTCAAATGCGTTGATGATGTCGTATGTCACAAACCGTGCGTGTTTTGAGTCGTATACTCTATCGGCGTTGGGGTCGGATTTGGGTTTTGTGATGCCACTTTTAGAGTTGCATTCCAGCAAGCCCTAAGGTACAGATGGAACCAAATGGCAAGCCTCAGTGCAGTGATACGGTCCAGATGTTTTTATATATTTAACCTTAGACTCACGATAGTGTTTCTATCATTAACATACCCAGGAGTTCCTGAAAATCCAGGCGACTGTTTGTACTACTGTCGTGTACTCTAGAGGTCTATGTTGAGGTTGCACGTTCTGCTCACTCTTCAGAGGTTCAATAAATCTCTCCTTTTCCCGGGTGCGTTTGGGGGTTCTGTCCTAGAGGTTATATGCCCCCAGGACATCTGGTAACCTGCCAACCGAAGGCCCATTCTCGAACTCAGAATGAGACTCGTCCTGGCTTTCAGAGCATGCCTCTGCCCACCCTACTCACCCAGCCCATTTTCCCAAGACTTCTCA
>NW_011889429.1:29037-32852 GCF_000151845.1 Pteropus vampyrus | reverse complement strand
CCTCCCTCCGTGCTCCGTGCACGGCTGAGATGCCCCTGTAGCTTCTTCCACCCTTCCCTGGATGATGCTCACCCATCCCGTGGACGCTTTGGGCTATGCGGCTGAGTGGTATTTGGATGCTCACCGACATTCTCTCCAGACAGAGCCTCAGAGATGGCGGGTCCCAAGTTTTTGGTCTGTGTTTTGTCACGGACCCTGCTGGATTTGCGAGACGTGGGTCTTTAAAACGAAGTCAAATGCGTTGATGATGTCGTATGTCACAAACCGTGCGTGTTTTGAGTCGTATGCTCTATCGGCGTTGGGGTCGGATTTGAGTTTTGTGATGCCACTTTTAGACTTGTGTTCCAGCAAGCCCTAAGGTACAGATGGAACCAAATGGCAAGCCTCAGTGCAGTGATACGGTCCAGATGTTTTTATATATTTAACCTTAGAATCACGATAGTGTTTCTATCATTAACATACCCAGGAGTTCCTGAAAATCCAGGCGACCGTTGGTACTACTGTCGTGTACTCTAGAGGTCTATGTTGAGGTTGCACGTTCTGCTCACTCTTCAGAGGTTCAATAAATCTCCCCTTTTCCCGGGTGCGTTTGGGGGTTCTGTCCTAGAGGTTATATGCCCCCAGGACATCTGGTAACCTGCCAACCGATGGCCCATTCTCGAACTCAGAATGAGACTCGTCCTGGCTTTCAGAGCATGCCTCTGCCCACCCTACTCACCCAGCCCATTTTCCCAAGACTTCTCATGGAGGCTCAGCCTCTCCATTCTTTTTAAAATAGAAAATGGCAGCCCGTCCATTATCCACAGCAATCACACCAGCTCTATCCTTCAGGGTCTCTGCTTTAAACCCAGGCAGCTGCCTTGCAAGATGTTCTAGAAGATGGATGAACCAAAGCAGCCCTGAGTTTCTAGACCTGGAAGGATTCTTTTCACCTGTGTCATCCACGTGTCCTTAATTTCAGAGCTCCGTGGAAATCCTGGTTCTTTTTCAGATGAATGAACAGCATTTAGGTCTGAAGCATCTAATAAGTAAGCCGGCTTTCTCCTTATGTTTATTCGCGTGGAGGCTCTGATAAAAAGTGAGCAGCTTAGTTTCTGTGACTCTCGTGTGTTTAGCATTATGATAGCATGTCTTCACCATTGCGAAACCGCATTTAAATAAAGCCAACCCCCCACTCCCCCCAGATAGAGAAGCCAGGAGGAGCAGATTGGATCAGAGGCTGGAGAAACGCATTCTGTGGGGGAGTACGGGCAAGAGGGACAGGAAGAGGCAGAAAATAGGAATGAGTGCGAAAAACAAGCCCCAGATTCTGACAGGCAGCTGGCCCTTGCATCGAATTTGCTTCTTCGACAGACAGACATGAGTCACATTACCTCTTATGCAGTTTCCGAAAACCTTCTGCCTCGAACCAGCAACCAAAGAGGAGTCACGGCATATCAATGCCGGAGTCATTCACTGAGCTGAAGGGTTTCAATAAACCGTGGGTTGACTTAAAACATTTAAGTCATCCCTTATTTACTTGTCAGGTTGCATCTGACACTCCGTAACAAATGGCCGTTGTCTTGGGCGTCACGCACGGCCTCTTGGTGGTTTATTTAGTATTGCGTGTACTCGTTGATTCTACGAGTGGCTATTAAGTACCTCTGACGCGGTGCCCACGCTGCTGGGACGGGCATCTGTCGGTGAGCAAAGCAGAAGCTTCCCTTTAGCCTCTGCAGAGGGAATAAAAGTCCAGCCCTGGCATTTTCCCCTGGCGGGTGCAGTGGCTGGACGAGGAGCTGCTGGCTGTCCGTGTCGCTTAGGTCTTAGAGGGTGAAGTGCTCAGGACGCCGAGGTGCGTAAGGAGAGTGTGACCATCATCCACACAGCGTTACCTGTCAGCTAGAGAAAGCGCCGGTGCCACCTGGGCGAGCTGGCTGACTTCATCTCAGGCCGACACTGGTAGGATGGTGTCACCAATCCCGGACGTGACCCCTTTCCCCAGGGAGAGCTGGCTTTTTCGGTACCGGTGAACTAGAATCGATGGCAGGTGTTTTTAAGATAGTTACCATTTGTCCTTATTAGTTGGACGTCTGACTCTTGCAATGCCAGACTTACTAAATACTCATTTTTCAAAATCTTATAGCTGGAAATCTGTGTGAACGCTTTTAAAACATTCGTCCCTTTTAGCTTTTATATACAACGTCTCCTCCATAATGTAGTAATTCTACAATTATAATAATTCTATAATTTAGTCATCTGAGCAAGTTGAATGACATAATTTAATTGTGACCTGATATCATTGTTCCTGTTACATTTGAAAAGGATTATCATCACATGGACAAGTTTTCTTGCCTTAAAACGGGAATTTTAAGTTCAGATTTACCGTTCAATGGGCATTAAAATCTTGACTTTAAGTTTGGACATATAAATCAATGTTATTAAAAATTCAGTGGAATGATAAGTTGATTTTATGGGTAAAGTTTGCGTTGGAAGGCAGATAGATAGATACTTGGGTCCAGGAGTCTGTTTCAGATTTTGAGCTGATAAAGAGAATCTCTAAAATAAAAGTCCGCATTCATGTGAGGGACCCCAAAACGGCTGATCATACAAAAATCCTTGGGCAGTGGTCATCCGGATGCCGAACCTACAGGGCCTCGTAAATCCTGCTACGTTTTCCATTCAAGTTTGTTGGAAACTTTTCTCCTATGATATCGTTTTTAAAAATCACAAGGGAAAACAGTAGAGAATGGGATTCGTGCTACAGAAGCGTGTCTGTATCTGGCTTTTGAAAAGGCGCCTTCTTTCCAAATTGGAGACCAGCGACGTTCAGGAGCAAAATGTCCTCGCCGTGGTAAGAAAAACACGCTTGCTTTGCTCACTGTGTCACATGTTGACTCCGTTACAAAATTAACTCACCCCTAGAATGCAGCTGAGGAAAGAGAGGAGAGTGTCATCGCAGGTGCTTGTGGCTCATGGGTTAAGCAGGGCCAGGAAGACGGTGTCGGCTTGTGTCCTCGTTGATAATCTCAGCGGGCGTCCTGCTGACCTCCTTCTGGTAACCTCGTGAGACTTGAGGGGTCATGAAGAACATTTGGGGGTGCAGAGGCTGAGCTGACGTGGGCTGTGGCATTTTCAAGCGAACGCTCACTGCAGATCTTCACGGATTTCACCTTCCCTTACGGAGGACGAGCTCTCCCTCTCTCACTTTTCTTGGATGTAAGAAGAAGCATCGCGACGTTCAACCAGGCCGAGGATAATAGGCCGTCTCAGGACGTCCTGTTCCTTTTGGGAAGACCTCAGCCAAATGCTGCATTCGCAAGGGCTTTTCTGCTGTCAGGGGTTCGCTCTTGGGTTGTTTTACCCGTGTCTTCAGCCCAGTATTAAGGGGATCACGTGGGACGGTGTCCCGGGATGGACAGAATCTGCTCTTGGTGACCTAGGAGAGGAGGGATGGAGAAGCCTTTCGTGAAATTTCTCGATTTTTCTGTAGTTATATCATCATGTCACAGACACTGTAGTAAAGGGTGTCACTTCCCCATCATTCATTTTCTTTGAGGGGAAAAAAACTCATGAATGAGTCTTCCTCTCTTCACATGGCCCTTCCTGTGACCTCACAAACAGTACGCGGCAGTTTTTTGAAAGACGTACCCGCTTGCCACCTAAAGTTTCCCGATGTTTGACCTAAGATGACATTAACATCTTAGACGAAAGAAGTGGCAGCTGTGGCTTTGGTTAATCTGCCGCAACTCTGACTTCCTTCTGGAGAGAAAATAATCAGATTAGAAATTTCTTTCTAGAATACCAAAAAAAAAAAAAAGGCACAGCGTTTCTGA
>NW_011889429.1:26312-27787 GCF_000151845.1 Pteropus vampyrus | reverse complement strand
GAGAGATGGAGTCTGCATCGGTGATTGGCCTTCAGGGACGAGTCTTGGGTGCAGATGGCCGACAGGAAGCAGGAAATGGGGATGATGCCGTCTGGGGATTAGGTCTGCCTCGAGGGGGAGGAGCCGTTGCAGGGCCTGGCAGGGTGGGTGCGGTCACAATATACAAAGCAGGGGACGGAGTTAGTGTGTGTGTTGGGCACCCAGTTTGTACCAGGTTATGTACGTCTGTCCCCCAATATGCAACACCGAGGCTTAGTCACAGGGACTGCTTTGTTTTGGGACAGTCAGGCATCAGCTGGGGGAGCTGGGATCACCCTGACCCTCCTGGACTCGAAGCAGGTGTCTGAGCCACAGCCCTGACCTGCATCCTTTCTGCTCATGGTCACTGTGTCATCATTCAGCCGCAGGAAGCTGACCAAATGGGTCTAATCCGTGCGCCACAGTGCTGTGGGATCGTGTGTGTGCTTGTGCAGAAGACGCCAGGGTCCTGGGTGGCTCCAGGCATGGCCCCATCGTAAGATCTTTGGGTCTCAGAAAGGAAGTGCGGCGTTGCTGTAGGGTGGCTGGCTGAGGATGAGGAGTAGGCGGAATGACTTTCGCGGAAGCGAAGAGGTCACCGTGATTTGGGGACAATGGGGTGGCTTTTCAGACAGCAGCTCGGTAGACGAAGTCAGTATTCCTGAGGGGCAAGCCTAGGGTCCTGTGGGTGTGGGCCTCTCGCAATGGGCCAGCACGACAGAGTTTGACATGGTCCTTGAAGAACTACCAGGAAATGGTATAGCAAGAAAGGCGGCCGAGGCTGACCCCAAAGTGTCTGAAATATGTGGAATGCTCCGAGCATCCAAAATCAACCTCGCCAAGGCCAGCCGCTGAACAGCCTTCATCGAGAGATGCCTAAATCCCAGGAATAAATGAAGAGGCAATGTGTAGAAGCCATTTAAATTTAGTTTCCGTGTTCTTTTAGAATCCTTAGTGGGGGGTGGGGGGAAGTATGTTAAGACATGTGTCGCTGCGGTGACAGATTTGAGAGCAGACGGAGACTAATGTGGTTTTCGCCTAGTTTGACCGTGGCTTTATACTCACAGCTAACTCGCACGTGGTCGCGCTGTGCTCCTCGCTGAGGGCTTGAGGATTCAGAACGGCTTCTCAACCCTCTAAGCAATGTCGTGAGGCCAGTACTGTGATCATCCTCACTTAGCAGGATGGGCCAGTGGGACACAGAGAGGTTCGTGGCCACGCCGAGTACCACACGGCTAGGAAGTCGCAGAGCCGGGACTCGAACCCGAGCGGTTGGAGCCTGGAGTTACGTGGGAATGCCAACAGCATGGGCAGGAGAGTTAAAGCAAGTGACGCTGAGCGAGGCACCAGACGACGAAACGCTTCTGTAGCTCGAAGGGCAATCCAGTTTTCTCCCTCAACCGGGAGGCTGGAATTTTTAAAACAGAGGAAAAAATATATATATATATTTGAAACCT
>NW_011889429.1:22236-24927 GCF_000151845.1 Pteropus vampyrus | reverse complement strand
GCTACATGGAAATTATCAAAGCAAATTAAATCAGTGTGTGATGCTTACTCGTGGGAACGTGTCTACATTCTTATGTAAAAAAGCTGTAAGGGTAACGTGAAAAGGGACGTTGGCATTTTCTACGTCATATTTGGTCGGTTTCATACTCAGGAAACAGATTTTAAACCTCTGTCAGATGATGCCCGATTAGCATCACCTCTTCAGAAAGTCATGATGTTGTAGAATGAACCGGAAATCCACTGATTATTTCATATGTGTTTGAAAATCAGTTTTTTTTTCTAAAAAAATCAATAGTTGGGGGTGTTGTGGGGCACAGAACTTAGATTATAAAACAATTTAACCATCCTACTCTGGAGTGGACGAACGTCTCTCATTTAGAAATTTTAACAGCTTCATTAAGGTATAAGAGACAGACCATAAAATTCCAGTTCAATGATTTTTGGGAAATGTATGGCGGGAGCTCTGTAACTCTAGTCACGATCTAATATGAGGACATCTCGGGGTCCAGTTACAGTCCGTCCCCAGCCTCACTCCCAGACTCATGTAGTTATGGCTTTGATGGGTTTGGGCTTTCTGCCAACTGACAAAATGATATGGGGACTGAGGTCCTAGCCTCTGTGAAATCGTTGCTGATGGCTGTGTGTGTGTGTGTGTGTGTGTGTGTGTGTGTGTGTGTGTGTACACGGGCAGGCTTACCGTCCCTCGAGTAAGTATTAGCATCGAGCCCACCCGTTTCTTTCCTTGGTTTTTAAGCAGAAATACAAGCCGAACGTTAAAAATGTCGACGGTGGCCTACGTGGGTTTGCAGAGCGAGGAGCTTGTAATCTGTTAGTCAGTATATATTTATTGGTCTACACTTCCAAGCCGTGAAGTTATCAGAGTGAATGACAGTCCCGTTTGAGTTCTGTGCTCCGACAGTCGGTGGGCGCTCCCCGTCCGCCCAGCGCGCCATCGCCTGGTGCCTTAGGGATTGGGGGGCGGGAAGGAGGGGCGACAGGAAAGAGAGAGAGAGAGAGATTCTGAATCAGAAGACAATGGAACGGTCGTGACGTGTGAAAATTTGAGCCACAGCAGCTGCAGCCAAGTGAGCTCTATCTTTGTTCTCTGGCAGTTAAACAGATACAGGGTTCTGTTTGTTTTTGTTTGTTTGTTTGTTTGTTTGTTTGTTTTTAAGCTATGACGCTGACCCTTTTGCACGTTAAGGGTGAGAAATACGAACGCCATCCATAATCGCACGCTAAGTCTTCGCCGTCTTAAAGGCCGGGGCTGCGTAGGGGCTGTGCATGCTCCCCCGGGGGATCGATCGCGTGCCCGTGACACCAACCTCTGTTCTTCTGAACCGCAGGCACGTCCGTCTGGAAAGCCTTCTTCTTCACGCCCAAGTTCAGCCCCGAGGGCGCCAATGGATGCTTTCCCACGCAAGTGTGTCTCTGTTACGGGCACTTCGTCACCCGCCATCACCCGCCACTCCTCTTCGACCTCTCCAAAGACCCCAGGGAGAGAAACCCCGTAACTCCGACAAGCGAGCCTCGGTTCCGGGAGATCGTGGCCACCATGGAGGAGGCCGCCACCCGCCACACCCAGACGGTGCGGGACGTCCCCGACCAGTTTTCTCTCGGGAACATTCTCTGGAAGCCGTGGCTTCAGATGTGCTGCCCGTCATCCTCCGGCCTGTCTTGCCAGTGTGACCGAGAGAAACAGGACAGACAAGTGAGCCGTTAGCCGTGGTGCGTCTGGGGACGTGTGGCCCCCACGCCACCTCCTTCGTGACAAACACACGTGAGGAGTGGCGCGGGGCGAAGCCAGCACCTCGGATCAGATTCTCTCTCTACCTTTTCACCTGAAGGCGCCATCGAGAGCTTTGCAGAAATTAGAGGGACAAATGTGAGTCGTGTGCCTTACGTGGCCGAACTTCTTGCACTGTGTAAACACATAGGGGGGTTTCACAGAGAGTGTCTCCTCGGGAGCAGACGGGTGTTAGGGCAGGGCCAGAGGTCACCTGCTCACCCCTCAGCGAACGCGTCTGATCCACGGGACACGGTGTCATTTACTCCACAATCTGACACATCGCTGTGACTCCATCAGTGCCACTAAAACGGAGAATAAAGTGTAAGAGACGTTTAGCAAATCTTAACATATACAGCTTTATAACGAATAAAGGACCGTCTTTACCGATAACAGATGATAACTTCCAATTTAGTAATTGGAAGGCAGTTATTATCAGTATTATTTACAACACATATGAAATATTATTCAGAAGATATATGCTTATCTATATACACAGTTTATTTCTTTCAAGAAGGTTAAAATATTTAAACTATAGAACTAGAAGGTTATCAGTATCTAACTAAAATCGATACAGTCTCACAGATAATGTACTTTTAATGAGGATTTTTCCTTTCAGAAATTGCTGCAAATCTGTCACATTGTTTTAGGAAATACTCTTATTAAAGATTGCACTAATATGTTAATAGTGTGAGAGGATTATTGTTGATATTATCATGCAGAAACTATTTAAAGCCACTATTACGAACTTATGTTTTACGATGATCGTGTTTACTCAAAGTTTAACGCCCTCGATGCAAATAGACTTTTAGAAACACTTAATGATGTGGAATGTGTGTCGGAGGATTAAATAACTCGAAACTTGTTTACAGATTATGTGAAGGCATATTTATGTGTAGAATGATT
>NW_011889429.1:15852-20301 GCF_000151845.1 Pteropus vampyrus | reverse complement strand
GAACCTGGGGCTCAGATAGACTCTCGTCTGACCCAGCCATTCTGGATCAAAGTGAGACCGTGTCCGAGGGAGGCGGGCAGGGGGCAGGTGACAGCAAGGAAGGACATGTGCCGACCCGAGATGCTTACTCTGTAGAGGCTCCTGTCCGGCTGTCAAGTGGGGCTAAACTCCATTCCCTTGCTTTGGCCTTTGAAGCCTGGGATGTGTGACATCAGTGACGGACTTCACCGCCACCCTAGCTGTCTGATCTCTGCTGAGCTTCTGTCCACCTCGCTCCCCCCACAGCTCCCCTCCCCACCTGCCTCGGACAACGTGAGTTTGAGAGTCCAACACCTCGTTCTCCTCTGCGTCTGGCTACCACGACCTGCTTCTCTGTTGCTGAAGGAGAATCTACCCCACGTAAAGTGATCATGAGGAACCCGCTTGTACCAATGTCCACTGTGACATTACAGGAGCCTTTTTCAATGACAGGGCTGTCAGCTTTGCTCCTTAGAATTCTGACAGCTTAAAAGCCACCCACGTGTTTATGCAAAGGAGACGTTCTGTAACGATTTGTCACACGCTCGGCCTCAGAGCGGCTCTGGTCATGAAGTCCAGAACTCGAGTGACTTTTCATGATAACACTGTTTATTTTAAGTGGCAAATACATCCTGTCTTCAAAGAAAAGCAATGTCTACAGTGCCCAGGTATGCTTTACTCAGTAAGCCAACATAAGCACTTTCGTACTGAGGTCTGAGGCGTAAAATTGCCCTCCCTCATTATATGAGGACCATTATCTGAGCTACCTGAGCTGAGGGCTAGTGATGTTTTTCTAAGCGCACAACTTCCAACGAATGTATTTTTATAAATATGTACTTGGAATTGCCTATCTAAATGTATACTGTCTAAATTTCCCCCAGCCGCTGCCCAGCACCATCCTGCCCTCTGCTGCTATGAGTTTGACCCTTTGAAGCACCTCATGGAGTAGAGTCACAGTATTTGTCCTTTTGTGACCGACTTCTGTCACTTAGCATAATGTCCTCAAGGTTCAGCCATGTTGTTGCATGTGACAGAATTTCCTTCTTTCTTAAGATTGAAAGGGAGCTAGCTATTATAAAAAAAAAGAAAATACCACAAAAGTTGATGAGAATGTGAAGAAATTGGAACCCTTTACAGTGTTGGTGAGAATGCAAAATGATGCCATCACGGGGGAAAACAGTACGCAGCTTCCTTGACCAAATTAAAAACAGAACAACCTTAGGACCCAGGCTTCTCACGTCTGGGTCTTTATCCAGAAGAATGGAAGTCAGGCTCTTGGAGAGAGATCTGCACAGTCGGTTTACTATAGCATATTCGCAAAGGCCAAGATGTAGATGCAGGTAAAAGTCCCAGGGTGGATGAATGCACGAAGAAAATGCATGAGGTCCTCAACAACTGTCAACCGTAGAAACGTGGGAAGCAGATACACTTAAAAATACAATAGTGGCGATGACCGACACTTCCATTTGGCCCAGGATTGTGAATGCGTGAGTCTGCGACTGTGATGTGAGTGAGTGAGAAGCATGAACTGAAGGCTTTACACGGCCAACAGACCGATGATTAGTTCAGTGCCGACGTGCTTTCTCCAAGTGGAATATTCCATTTTGCCTCATTGATCATATGAAGATAGAGGACTTCAAACTATAGGACACGTATCGAGGGATGATGGTATTTTAATGGCAAATTTTTCCAATGAATATGTTTTTATAAATTATTCTTTGAATTCTCTGTGAACTTTATCACCTTGGACATACTTTAAAAAGCGTTTCCTGTGTCTTGGTAAAAAAGAAAAACGCAGTAAATCTGATGCCTTGGCTTTGTTGATCAGATTTAAGTGTTAGGAAAAGGTCAAAACATGATGTGTATGTTTTAGCTCCTTCATTCAACAGACTTTCAAGTTACGCCACATAACGGGTGTCAGATACGTCCAATTAATTCAGGAGATGCTTGCTTCTCACGCTCGTCTGTAAAAGTCGGGGTTGAAGACATTCCGTGAATGCAAAGCACCAGCGCTCTGAAAATCCGAGACTTTCCACAGCAAGGTTTGAAGGAACGTTGTCTCGTGTGTCTAGTGAAGGTGACAAGTGCTGTACGAAAATGGGGTGAAAACACAGAACTTCAGATAACTCAGGAAGAGGCGTCGTGCGTGCCATTTTATCAGACATGGGAAGCGCTTTGGGATAGTGAGCTGAGAGAGAGGGGTGTCAGGCCATCCCCTGGAGCTGTGTCAGGGAGCCCTGGGTACAGTGTCCCATCAGTATACATTTAGATAAAGCCTCTGCAGCAGCTCATCCCTGACGGTGGCTCTGATGGTGATGTGGGAAACAGTCCCAGGGACCGACTGTGACCCAGTAGGCTGGACTACGGGATGCGGTGTGTGACACAGGCAGCACACGGTTTCGTGGCTTCATCTAGGTAATCGTCACTGCACATCGATCAGGTGTTCCAAATGTCCGATCACAGACAAGCAAATAGATGCAGGTACAGGAAATAAATGGGCTGCGTCTTGCTTAGATTTCTCGAGTGAACCCTCAGCTGAGAAAGAAGTAAGTGGATAGATTTGTCCATATCTTCACGTATGACTGCACGTGTCGTCTGCTGCCCAGCCTCGGGGGTGACATGAAAACACCGCAATGGGAAGAGGAGGTATGTAGCAGTGTTGGTCACATTACGA
The DNA here is from genome assembly GCF_000151845.1 of Pteropus vampyrus. Lineage (NCBI taxonomy): Eukaryota > Metazoa > Chordata > Mammalia > Chiroptera > Pteropodidae > Pteropus > Pteropus vampyrus. Next base: position 17,609 of record NW_011889429.1, on the reverse strand, counting down.
CATTGTATAAAGAGATGGATCTACGTCACTGATGATATTGATTTGCCCAGCGAGGAACACGGGATGAGGCTGTGTGAAGGAAACTCATGCATTGAATCCATGAGCTACCATATACACTGGAGACATTTCCAGAGAGAAAGAAGTCATCTGAGTGTGCTGGTTGTTAAGGGTTCAAATCTATAATTGATTTACTGCATTCGAACAAAAGGCCCTCGGTTTTGTGTTTATCTGCTTGTTTACTGATAGTCAGCCACCGCCAAGGTGTTTGCTCATGGTTTCCAGCTTGTTCCACCATCCGAGGCACGTAGCCAGATTGTGCTCTCACCTTCTCGTGAGCCTTGAGGAGAAACGTCACATTATTACTTCAAAGCTAGGGCCTCCGAGTATAGAGTATAAAAATCCCTCGGCATTTTATCCACATCCCAGACAAAGACCGCTCCCCAAGGCTGGGCTCAGAGTGCAGGTGACAACCAACAGAGCCCAGATGACTCAGGATGAATGCTCGGGGCGAACAAGAAATAAATCTTCGTTACCTAAGCAACTGAGATGTGGATATTGTCGCTGTACCATAAACACGCGCATCTTGAGTGACTCATGTCACCAACGTGTTTCTGCAAAGGAATCACGATTAGATTTTGAAAAATACCTCATCGCTGATTTTTCACCCTTAGAGAAGTCGCACTAAGGAATGACACGACATTTTGGACCCTGGAAGAGTTGAGGCTTAGCAAAATATTTTAGATGGAAGAGAGGACAGATGAAGATGACTTGAAACCAGGGTAAGGAAAAAAAAAAGACTAACGAACAAAAATTAATGTTAGGTTCGGATTGACTGTATCTTCAGAAATAAACACATCTCGTAATCCTTCGTGAGTGAATATTAGGCAGCAACTCACACTTCACTTCTTAGGTCACGTGGAAATTTAGAGACACTTATATATATACAAGTCGAATTCCCCGTGCTGTAACAAGAAACCATACACTTTAGTGCCTTTTTAAATGTTTAACGCATTTAATTGCATGTTAACATTTTTGACGATATATTTAAAGCAAAAAAAGATTATAGAGTAGCAACGATAATGCTTATTTGCATCCTGCTATTAGCACTTTGCATCCAAGCAAATCATCTTTTGACCTTTTATCATTTGAATTAAGTTTGCTGTTTTTTTTGTTGTTGTTGTTTCTACCCCAATAACGTTTCGTGGATGCTGGCGCTAAAAAATTGCAGAGCGCTTTTGTTTCCCACGACAATGTTTGAAAGGGCAGCTCGTGTCAGCGAAATATTTTAAACCGCATGGTGTAATTTCGTGCCAGCAGAGCCACACAAAAGGTTTTCCAGGACTGAAAATGGTTCTCCTTGTGGATAGTTGTTTAAGTTCAACAGGAAGCGGAGTGCCAGGCAGCAAGGAGACGATGAGTTATGCGTTGCACAGGGACAAGGGACCGAAGGCGGGAGGGAGATTAAGCGCAGGATGTGGGAGCGAACCTTCATCACCCCCGCTTCTGTTTCTGCTGCGGATATCTGAAAAGATGATAAACGAGATGTTGGGGATTTAAGCGGGCACGGGTCGCAGTGCGACAATTACCCCGTGTCTGGGAGCTCCGATAATGCACGAGGAAGCCCCTGACGAATGCTTCTGTCCGAAGGATGATTTAGCTCCAGGTCGGGGAGGACAGCAGAATTTCAGACCTTCGCCCCTCGCTGTCTGCTAATCTCTACCACGCGCAGGGGTCCGGTGTCAGCTCATCGCTTACTG
>NW_011889429.1:11424-13852 GCF_000151845.1 Pteropus vampyrus | reverse complement strand
AGCTCTTGATCTGGTGGGTTGACATTGTGGCTGTCTACGCACACGTGGGGTGTGTTTTCCTGATGAGGTCAGCTCAGTGGACCTTGGCTGGGCTGACTCCAGCATCTGCGATCGGCGGATGAACAGCTGGGCCCCACGTGTGAAGGTGGGAACGGCTGGCAGCGTCTTCTGGGCTGGTCCTCAAGGCTGCATTTCCAGCAGTTTCCGGACCGGCAGGAGAAGAGAAGCCCAGGGTGCAGACATGTTGCGTGTTTCTGCCGGCATCTATTTGCTGCGTTCCCTGGCCAAGCCCAGAGGGCGGAGGTGGATTGATGGACCTCAGCTCTTACGGGGAGTAACTGCAAACTCACATTTCAACGGGATGTGCGTACAAGAGCGGGAAGAATCGGTGGCCAAACGTTACAATCTACTTCGTGAAATTAAAAGTTTATCAGTAAAACAGAAGGAAGCGACATCGGCATTGGTGAAAATGGCAGCGTAAGGACCCCCGAAATTTATCTTCTCCCTAAAGGCAGAGATACAACTGGAAAACCTTTATGGGAATCTGGAAAGTAAGCAAAGGCTCGGAGGAATTTGGGGAGCATTTCTTCGAGGAAAACAGTAGAATCCTAGAAAGGACAGAGGGCTTGGTGGTATTTAACATACAATCTGTCATTGTCCAGCCCCACGGTAGGCTTTAGAGAGCAGTGGCTCAGGGCTTCGGCAGCAGGTGGCAGAGGGAATGACAGTGGCCTTGAGCTTGGTCCATCCTTCATACGTGAGGGGCGGCTGGTGTGTCTCCTTTTCAGCTTACTCAGAGCTTGTCTTTAAAAACACCCTTTCTTTCCCTGAGAGAATGAAGTGGTGATACGTGTGTCAGTTCCAGTGGCTGTTAGAAACATTCCGTTGAGGGAAAACAAGTCATGTGTAACGGACCACATAGCCCGTGATTCCATCGGTGTGGAATTTCCAGAGGACACACATCCGTAGAGACCGAAGGCAGAATCTTAGTTGCCAGGATATTATGGAATTTCATGTCTGTCGAAAGCCACGTGTTGAAACCCTTACCCTGCATGTGACGGCTTTAGGAGGTGGAACCTTTGGGAGGTGACGAGGTCCGGAGGGTGGAGCCTCATGCATGGGATGAGCGCCCTTATAAAGGAGACCCAGAGACACCAAATCTGCCAGCACCTCGATCTCGGACTTTCCAGTCTCCAAAAAATGTGCCAAACACGTGTCTGTGGTGTACGTCCCCCAGCTTATGGTATTCGTCTCTAACAGCCTGACACAGTGAGACACCGAGGGGCTGAGAGGAAGCTGCTTGCAAAGGGACCTCAACAGCGAGAAGGAGGTTCCTTGGTGCACTGAGGGAAATGCTCTGAGATCACATATGCTGATGGCCGCAGAACTCCGCCATGACGCTACAAGCCGCCAAGTTGTCCCCATTAAAATGCCGGCCATTATGGGATGCGAATGATACCGCCATAGTATTATTCAGCGCTGCAGAGAAGTGAAGAATTAAGCCACGAAGACACGTGGAAGCAGCTGGAAGGCATATGACTGAGAGAGAGAGAAGCCCGCCTAAGAAGGCTACACAGTGCGTGATTCCAACTCTAGGACATTCTGGAAAAGGCCAAGCTGTGGAGACAAGAGATCAGTGGTCGCCAGGAGTTTGGGGTCGGGGGGAGAGGGACGCACAGGCAGAGCACAGAGGGTCTTTGGCGCAGTGACACTACTCTGAGTGACACTATAAAGGTGGCCACCTTTCTCGAAACCCATGGAATGTGTAACGCCAAGAGTGAACCGTGATGTAAGGCATGGACTCCGGGTGATGGTCACGTGTCGTTGTAGTGGTTGTAGGTCCGTTGGTTGTAACAAATGTCCCGTCTGGTGGGCGATGCTGATATGGGGGTGTCTGTGGGGGGCGGGGGTCCTATGGGAAATCTCTATATGCCTTCCTCTCGATTTTGTTGTGAGCATAAAGCTTCTCTCAAAAATAGTCTTACACACACATACACACACACGCACACACACGCAAAATGAATGTCCTGCGTGGACGCGGTCAGCTTCTCCTGGGCCCTGAGGTGCACAGCGAGGTCTCACATCCAGAGGGTGTTCTCCGTACCCTGCTGGAATCTGAACCCCAAGGTAGAGCCATTTCAGCTCCAAGGACTACGCTCCCTTCTGCCTGTGTGAACCAAAGTCCACTTGGCAGCGCCCCAGAGAAGGCTTAATGAGCGACGCCCCCGGAGGTGTGCACTGCAGTGACGCCCTGCTTCGGTCTGTCCCTGTTCTGCCACCCCTGGCCTCTGCGGTCCCGTCCGGCTTACCCGGGGCTCCAGCTGACAGTCCGGGCGCACGGACTCTGCTCATTCCTCTCAGCTTCCGTCCCAGACTTTCCTTCCATCCTCCGGTTGGGTTTGGCCATCCAAGCTCTATAATGGGGTTC
>NW_011889429.1:9211-11374 GCF_000151845.1 Pteropus vampyrus | reverse complement strand
TAGAGACCGAAGGCAGAATCTTAGTTGCCAGGATATTATGGAATTTCATGTCTGTCGAAAGCCACGTGTTGAAACCCTTACCCTGCATGTGACGGCTTTAGGAGGTGGAACCTTTGGGAGGTGACGAGGTCCGGAGGGTGGAGCCTCATGAATGGGATGAGGGCCCTTATAAAGGAGACCCCAGAGACACCAAATCTGCCAGCACCTCGATCTCGGACTTTCCAGTCTCCAAAAAATGTGCCAAACACGTGTCTGTGGTGTACATCCCCCAGGCTATGGTATTCGTCTCTAACAGCCTGACACAGTGAGACACCGAGGGGCTGAGAGGAAGCTGCTTGCAAAGGGACCTCAACAGCGAGAAGGAGGTTCCTTGGTGCACTGAGGGAAATGCTCTGAGATCACATATGCTGATGGCCGCAGAACTCCGCCATGACGCTACAAGCCGCCAAGTTGTCCCCATTAAAATGCCGGCCATTATGGGATGCGAATGATACCGCCATAGTATTATTCAGCGCTGCAGAGAAGTGAAGAATTAAGCCACGAAGACACGTGGAAGCAGCTGGAAGGCATATGACTGAGAGAGAGAGAAGCCCGCCTAAGAAGGCTACACAGTGCGTGATTCCAACTCTAGGACATTCTGGAAAAGGCCAAGCTGTGGAGACAAGAGATCAGTGGTCGCCAGGAGTTTGGGGTCGGGGGGAGAGGGACGCACAGGCAGAGCACAGAGGGTCTTTGGCGCAGTGACACTACTCTGAGTGACACTATAAAGGTGGCCACCTTTCTCGAAACCCATGGAATGTGTAACGCCAAGAGTGAACCGTGATGTAAGGCATGGACTCCGGGTGATGGTCACGTGTCGTTGTAGTGGTTGTAGGTCCGTTGGTTGTAACAAATGTCCCGTCTGGTGGGCGATGCTGATATGGGGGTGTCTGTGGGGGGCGGGGGTCCTATGGGAAATCTCTATATGCCTTCCTCTCGATTTTGTTGTGAGCATAAAGCTTCTCTCAAAAATAGTCTTACACACACATACACACACACGCACACACACGCAAAATGAATGTCCTGCGTGGACGCGGTCAGCTTCTCCTGGGCCCTGAGGTGCACAGCGAGGTCTCACATCCAGAGGGTGTTCTCCGTACCCTGCTGGAATCTGAACCCCAAGGTAGAGCCATTTCAGCTCCAAGGACTACGCTCCCTTCTGCCTGTGTGAACCAAAGTCCACTTGGCAGCGCCCCAGAGAAGGCTTAATGAGCGACGCCCCCGGAGGTGTGCACCGCAGTGACGCCCTGCTTCGGTCTGTCCCTGTTCTGCCACCCCTGGCCTCTGCGGTCCCGTCCGGCTTACCCGGGGCTCCAGCTGACAGTCCGGGCGCACGGACTCTGCTCATTCCTCTCAGCTTCCGTCCCAGACTTTCCTTCCATCCTCCGGTTGGGTTTGGCCATCCAAGCTCTATAATGGGGTTCGCCCTCCGCTCACAGTTATGTTTCCCCTTTGAATGAAAACTTGTCCCCCGTCCAAGTCACGGTCACTAGCTCCTGTAACTCTGTGCCCTCCATCACCACATCTGAGTCTTCTTCTGAGCCTCCTGATGCCACCTCCATATGGCCGATGACTTCTGCCAACAGGGCTGGACACCTTCTTCATAAAGCAAAGTGGCCGACATGATCTTTCACAGAAGCACACGTGTTTGGACGCTCTCTTCATGTGAGGAAGCCAGAAGGTGACAGTCGCTTGAGACAAACATCAGCTCAGCTACCATTGAGAGTGGTCTGAACGCCCTAAATGACCACTCTCTCAACAACCACGGTCTAAATTTTAAACCCAACACATTCGTTTAATATTCCTCTTTAACCTAAAAATCTCAGCGAAAAGACTGCTTCGGCGTCATACATTTGTCACCACTTTTTCTTTCGAGGACAATTGCTCATCATTCGTCAGGCTACTTTGAAATACACAAACCATCTCATGGAATCCCCTATAATAGCAGACATCACACTTTCTCTTGGCCCCAAATCTCAAGTGATATAGTGGCCGATTTGGAAAGTTAGATTTTAACAATAAAAAACAAACAAAAATGCAAAGTTAGCTAGGTCTAGGAATAAAAATTCTGGAATCATGAAGCAAAAAGTGATTTTTCTTTTCTTTTTCTTTTTTTTTTTTTTT
>NW_011889429.1:6498-7346 GCF_000151845.1 Pteropus vampyrus | reverse complement strand
AGCTGTCTGAACAAACAGGAAAGGTTTTGAGAGAATGGTGTCACCGCCAGGCCCACGGAGATCTCAGAATCAGGAAACGTGTACTTCAGAATTCAGTGACACGACTGTCTGTGCAACACTGAGTCCTCAGGCTGTGTTCAAAGGGATCAGCTCCAGAGTGTGCCAGGGGCCACAGGGTGTGGCTTGGAGGCTGCGTATTGAGGGGACCCAAGTAGCAGACACGCCCGACTCTTCCACTGGAGATGTCGCTGCCCGCTGCTTGATATCTGCGATTCCTGAGACCTGCCCGTAGAAGCAGATCGCCTGCTCTCCACAGCATACCCAGGCACTCCCCATCAACTGGGGCCGCCTGCAGCTCCCACAGCCCCCTCCGAATGTGTGTGGTCTGTGGCACCTGGTCACTGGTTGGGTTCTTCAGGTCTCTGCTCACGTGTCCCCTGACCAGAGACACAGCCCGGTCTCGGCTGATTTTCCTCCTCACGTGCGATGATTCTTCTTCTCGGAGCTTATGACCCCCAGGGGGTTGGTGGGCCACCCTTCCCGCCACCAGGTGGGTTGTAGGTTCCCTGGAAGCCGGTGGCTTTATGTGTCGTGGTCCTTGCTTTATCCGCAATGCCCAGCTCGGTCACTGGAGCCTAGAAGGCGACCAGTCAGGCTATGGTATAAATAAGTTATTCCTTAATAAAAAATATATCCGTGAATTAATTAAAAAAAAAAAAAGAGTGAGATCTGGAATATGAACACGCAGAGAGGGAGGTTGAAAGGGCTGAGCGGGGACAGCATCTGGGCGGAGCTGGGGGTCATAGAGATGGATCCCTCTGTCCCTTCTTCAGAGTTTCCCACAGAGG
>NW_011889429.1:3239-6288 GCF_000151845.1 Pteropus vampyrus | reverse complement strand
GGCTGGAGCACTGGGGAATGTGAAAAGTGGACAAATGCAAGAGTTCATTAGGGAACCAAGTAGGCAGGACATGGTGGTTGACCAGATGTACAGCATGAGGGGACAGGAAAGATCTTCCCGAATAGGGGACCCAGGACACTTGTAAGGATTTTTCACATATCGTGTGGCCGTCCTTCTCAACTGCAGCCTGCAGGTCGTCAGCGTGTCCGTCAGATCTCTGCACAACTTTTTCTCTCCCATTCTCATTTTATCAATAGTACAGAGTAAAAAAAAAATCCTGCATGACCCAGGTGACTACCACGTGACCGACGTCACGCTGTTTCACACTCTCCATTTGCATTTGCACAAGCAATCTCACGAGTGTCACATGGGGGCCCCGTCACGGCACGGTGAGCTGTCTGAACAAACAGGAAAGGTTTTGAGAGAATGGTGTCACCGCCAGGCCCACGGAGATCTCAGAATCAGGAAACGTGTACTTCAGAATTCAATGACATGACTGTCTGTGCAACACTGAGTCCTCAGGCTGTGTTCAAAGGGATCAGCTCCACAGTGTGCCAGGGGCCACGGGGTGTGGCTTGGAGGCTGCGTATTGAGGGGACCCAAGTAGCAGACATGCCCGACTCTTCCACTGGAGATGTCGCTGCCCGCTGCTTGATATCTGCGATTCCTGAGACCTGCCCGTAGAAGCAGATCGCCTGCTCTCCACAGCATACCCAGGCACTCCCCATCAACTGGGGCCGCCTGCGGCTCCCACAGCCCCCTCCGAGTGTGTGTGGTCTGTGGAACCTGGTCACTGGTTGGGTTCTTCAGGTCTCTGCTCACATGTCCCCTGATCAGAGACACAGCCCGGTCTCGGCTGATTTTCCTCCTCACGTGCGTTGATTCTTCTTCTCAGAGCTTATGACCCCCGGGGGTTGGTGGGCCACCCTTCCTGCCACCAGGTGGGTTGCAGGTTCCCTGGAAGCCGGTGGCTTTATGTGTCATGGTCCTTGCTTTATCCGCAATGCCCAGCTCGGTCACTGGAGCCTAGAAGGCGACCAGTCAGGCTATGGTATAAATAAGTTATTACTTAATAAAAAATATATCCGTGAATTAATTAAAAAAAAAAAAAGAGTGAGATCTGGAATATGAACACGCAGAGAGAGAGGTTGAAAGGGCTGAGCGGGGACAGCATCTGGGCGGAGCTGGGGGTCATAGAGATGGATCCCTCTGTCCCTTCTTCAGAGTTTCCCACAGAGGAGGTGGTTGGACATCACGGGGAGAGTGGCCGCAGGTAGAACTCTAGGAAAGGTGATTTCGAAGACTGTGTGGAAGGGGTGGGCAGTGACACGGAACAGTCTTGAAGAGACACCCCAAGAGGCATGGCCAATCTCTCTCTCTCTCTCTCTTAGTCTGGCCGATCTTGGGAAGCGAGCAGGGTCTCCCCCAGCTTTCCTAGTTCACTCTAGAGGGACCGGGGACTGCAGGTGGGAAGCCATTGAGCCCCACGACACACCGAGGTTGCTGACACGTGGTGTTAGGGGCTGGGACCAGAGCAATTCAGGAGGGAGGAGGTGGGCACCGAGAATGGAGGTGAGTACTCTAAAGGACTTTCAGCTCCGTGGCCATTCGTCTGAGCCGTGATCACTGCAGATATTTCTTGGGATAAAGGGTTTTGCACTGGCAGCAGTGACTCAAATCAAATGTCACTTCCGCGACATCAAAGTTTATTTCTCCACCAAGTAAAATGTAAGCTGGTATTTGGGTGGCATTCAGTTGAGATTTTGTCGGGGGTTCAGACTCCTTCTGTCTCATCCTTAGGGTGCTGCTTCCCAAGGCAACACACCAGCGTGTGACATTATAATTACTGGAGAGGACATGACGGGAAAGCAGAATAGGCCTCTAGTCTCTACCAGTTTTAGAAGTTGCAGAATCTTTGACTCTGTTCACCTAGAACATAATCACACGACCAAAGGCTCCGTCTCCCAGAGGAGTCTGGGAGACGTAGCCTTTAGCAGGGTCACGGTGCGCTCAGGTGACAATCTGGTAATTACGAGGGAAGTGTGGGATAGACGTTGGCATGTCCTCCCCGATGGCTTCCATGGGAGAGAGTCCTCAGTGTGGTTCTCGCGACCTTCAATCTATGCTCATACTGTATCCACGAAGGAGTGACAGTTGTCTCCGTTTACAAATGGGAGTAAAGCGCTTCGCTTGACGGAGCAGATTTTTGGGAGCGGATAAAGCCGGGCAGGGATTTCAGGCAGAAGGTGGGGGAGGAGCGAGGAAGGGAGGGTGAATATTCGTCTGCGTCGTGGCAGCTACAGCTCCAGGCATGTCGTTGGTCGTGTGTCCGCACGTACACCTGTGCATGCGTGTGTGCGTGTGTGTGTGTGTCCGTGTGTGCCAGTGTGCCTGCGTGTGTATAAATTACGATGCCTGAAAGGTGGGAGCCGCCAGCGAAGAGGCAGCGTCGAAATGCTTTAAAAAGGGGCTAAAATGTTTCCCGGAGGCGACACTGTCGCAGCTGCCTCTGTCACAGCCAGGTGAGCCAGCCGAAAGGAAGGACGACAGCCACAAATACAGAAGGTTTTGTAATTCGAGCGAGTCGGTCCATGTGCCACTGTAGAGCCGAATGACTCTCAAAACCGTGTCCTTGGGAGGGATCGAAACCGGTCCCCTGAGCAGCATCCTGTGAAATGCAGAATCGGCTTCACACGTCTCCGTGAGGTACACTTTTGGGGCTCAAAGAAGAAAACGCGAGAATATGCTTGGAATCTCCCTCCCGGGGTGGAAAGCATCGTGTTTACTTAGAGAAGGCTCAGTTTTTCGACGCTGAGGGAGGGACATGGGACCCTTTGTCCCTGCCCCTCCGTGTCCCCTCCCACGCGCGCCTTTGCCAGAGCCTAGCACCGTGTCACACGGCAGGCTCGAATCACATTAGGACTGCAAATGACCGCCAGCAGGGGCAGATGCACGAAACTCGTTGCTGTCTTGAGCTGTGACATCTCTGCCAACCTGCATATCTTTGAGCAAAGACAGCTGTTCCTCCTTATTTCTTATGGACTCTGAG
>NW_011889429.1:0-804 GCF_000151845.1 Pteropus vampyrus | reverse complement strand
TGAGCTCGCCTTTCCTTTCTTTGGCAGGTCTTCATTTAATTTTTATCGACTTCCGCTGACTTCGCTTTAGAAATATCTCCTGGACTCGTGCGCTCATATTGATTCCACATGCCACTCTCTCAGTTTAGGGTCCTGTCACCTGTTAGCCGCATGATTTCGGAGTCGTCATCTCTCCGAGAGCGTCTTGCCCTTTCTTTTCTGCAGACAAATGCTAGAGCCGTCTTTCTCGACCCTCACGTTCCTCACCTTACCTTCCCGGCTCTGTTTGCTTTCCTACCCATCGTTTCTAGCGACAGCAGACGCCTTGCTCCTTCCCCTCGTTCCAACAGAGCCTGCCGTCTGCAACGACGTTTCTCCTTTCCGCCATGGAAAATGATCACACGCTTCAAACATCGCACAGGGCTCATCGCACAGGGCTCATCGCTCAGGTCCGTGGGTCAAGGCAGCTTTGGAGGCGGAGGTACCAGCTTTGTTCCTCTGCTCCGGGTTTTGTAAGGCTGAAGTCAGCGTGACGGAGACGTGAGCGGGAGTCGATCCGCTTTCCGCCGCATTCGGTGGCTCAGCATCCCCTTCCTTCCAGCTGGAGGACCGATGGCCCGATGCCCTGGCTGGCCGAGCCCCTTCTGGCCACCTGCGGTCCTCACCGTGCTGGCCCCTCCGTGTCCAGCATGAAGACGGCTCCTCATGCTTCTGACTTCTCTGCCTTCTCCTCTGCCACGTCCCCTCCAGTCCAGCTAGAAAACGTCCTCTGCTTTGTCGGCTTCCTGGGGCTGGATTGGGCCGGCCCGTGGCATTCAGGACTAT
>NW_011889428.1:178397-182604 GCF_000151845.1 Pteropus vampyrus | reverse complement strand
TTTTTTCTACGTGGCATTCGTTTTAAGGGAAGTTCGAGCACGATTATTCATAGTTCACTATCTAAAAGTAAACGTTCAGCCTTCTCCAGTTTCCTGTTGTGTTTGCTTTTCCACTGACTGTTCTATATTTGGACGACAAATGTATTTTTCTGATTGGGTTTCCGATGGCCCAGATGTTCATCGGAGTGGAATTTCTGTCTGCCCACACCCCCGGTGGGGCAGTAGGTGCTGTTTGGAGTTCTGTGGCTTCATAGGATTGCGGGGGATGGGCACATCGTGGGCTGGGAGTCTCTAAGCTGTGTGTTACTTTGTTTCTTTTGGGCTTGCGGAAAAAGATGTTTGCTTTCCTGTTCCATTGCTTCACGTGCCCGCTGCCGGTGTCCAATTTAACAGAACTGGATATCCAGCTTAAGATCAGGTCGATTTCCTAAACACTTCATTGAGGTATGAATGACTTACCATAAAAATCAGCCGTTTTCAGGGTACAGTTGGGTGATTTTTAGTAAAGGTAACCCGTTGTCAGCCTTCCTCGTAATCCAGGCTTCGTTTTCAGTGCCGGGAAGATCACGCGTGGTCACCTGCCGTCACGTGGCACCTCCCAGCCACTGCAGGCACGGATCCCCTGTCTGTTCTGCAGTTTGTCTTTGCTCAGAACGTGCATATCTTTAAGTCCCCGATGCGCTCGGTTCACGGGATGGGGACAGGCGATTCAGTGGACTTTCTCCGCCTGTGCTCCAGCCCCCTGACCTCCAGGGAAAGTGGGGAGGCGGGCTGGAGGGTGAGGATCATAGGCCTCGGGCCTCAGTTTTCTCTTCTGTAAGACCGGGACAGAGTGAGGTTGGCTGCAGACCCTGGACGTGGAATCACGTGGGAAGCAGTTAGCTCCGTCAGTGGTGGGGACGTCGTGCGTGATGGGCCCGGTCCCTGGGGAGTAGGACACGCCCACGCCCACCTGGGCGGTCATACCTTCACGAGTCCACCTGTCTTCCATCTTGAAATCTTATTGTTGTTTCTTCCGTGAGATTGACCGTTAGGCTTTTAAGAAAGTTCGATCTTGGTGGGGGATATATGTTAGCTCATTGGCCCTCCACCAGGCAAAGTTGTACTCCGAGGGGACGTTGGGGAACTTCTGGAGACGTTTCTGCTTCTTACAGATGGGGGTGGGGTGCCCCTGGCATCTAGGGGGTAGAGGCTGCTAGGTGTGGGGTTAGGGTTAGGGACGGTCCCACCGGCCAGCAGTGCCGAGGTTAAAGAACCCTGTCTCCGTGGCTTTGTACCTCGTGCTGGTTTTGAATGAGGCACTTCGAGCTTCAGGGAAGGCTTCGTGAAGTGGCATGGCCCACAACATCTTACAGAAGAAGGACAGACAGGCTTCCTTCCCGTCGTCCTACGGTCCAGGGAGATGGGGTTTTTCCAAAGCGAAGGATAAACAGGATCTGGAGAGCTCAGTGTGAAGGGAAGAAGCCACTTGAGAGCCCTTGGGAAGTGTTCATTTACTAGTAAACAGAAGTCACAGTGTTGTGGGCAGGAAAAGCTGGGACCACCCCCTGGCTCTGGTCTGGGAGTCACATTTCCGCTTTACGTGTCCCCGAAAGACTGAGAAGGAAAGAGGGAGATCCTGACCCCACAGAAAGGCTGAGAACGATGACCTTCCGTAGACGGGAGGGGCTGTCTCCAGCGCTCACCTTGTCATGGACACGGTTTCTAGGCCGGTGGGGGCGGGGGCGGGGGCGGGGCTGGCTTCTGTGAGTTTAACGCTGCTGTGATTCTGCTGAGGGGCCTCGTGACTCCTGTAGGGTTTCCAGGTGCGCCCCTGAAGCGTGCAGACCTCCGCCAGCGCCACGGCTGTGCCCGCCCGTGTCATGTGTGTTTGGTTTTGTTGGGCGATCTGCCTCTGAGTCCCTGGCGCGTTCAGGCCCCCAGCCTGCAGCCCACCTCCCTTTCTGTCTCTTACCTGTCTGCAGAGCCTGTTCCTACGCAGTGGGGAGCCTGCCTCCCGCCCCCCACCAGCCTGCCTCACTGCCATCCACGCCTTTGAGAATACAAGATCTCTCCTGTGAACAGATCCCCTTTCTTGATGATTCTCGTCTGTTCTGAGCTCATTCTTTTTTCCAGGGTGATACACGATGATCTGATAATTCCCCGTGAATTTAAACAATGTGGCTTTCTATCTTCCAGCTCTGCAGAGTGGCCAATGTTATCAGCCGACAGTGTGACACTGTAGCCGTCTCTAGCATGCTTAGCTGTCCGGGGACAAACCAGTAGCCTTCTGTGTTTTTTAATGACTTCATTAAGGCACAATTGAAGTACAGTCAGCTAGACACATATAAAGCGTGCAGTTTAATTTTCTCACGTATATGTCTCGTATGTTTGGTTGTGGTGCTTCTCACAAACATACGTATATCAAGATAACAGGTGTTTCCAACCATCACACATTTCCTGGGGCCTCTCGGCATCTCTCTGCCTCCGTGCACCCCGCCTCCAGGCAAGCACTGAGCACTTGCTATTATTCTGTAGGTGAGGCTGCCTTTTCTACAGTTTTCTGTGCCCGTGAGACCCCATCCTCTGCAGCCCTCGTTCAGCCTGGCTTCTTTACCGAACGTGACGATTTGGGGCTTCACGTTGTGGCCCGTGTCACTGATGCGTCGTCCCTCGTTGGAGCTGGCGGGATTTCGCCGTCCGTGGATACGCGGGCGTCTGTGTATGGCCGTGTGGTGTGTTTCTGTGTTTGGCAGGTACGGGGCTGCCTTAAATATTTTCGTGGCCATCGTGGTTCTCAAACGATCAGGTGCCGGACCCCGCAGAGCTTGTCGGAGCAGGATTCGTGCATCGGTGGGTGTCAGGCGGGGTGTGGACTGTGGTTCCCACGAGCGCCCAGCGCTGCCAGCCCAGACTATGCAGCCATAGGGAGCCTGCCTCGGGGAGGCCTTTGCGAGTGGCGGTGGCTGCGGCTCCGTAGTCACTTGTTCCTGATACGTCCCCACTAGGCCTTTCCTCGTCTCGAGCCGCTCGTGATTTTTATCGCCAAGGTCCGCCCATGTGTGTGGTCAAATGTGTCTGTCTTTTCCTTTTGGCTTCTGGGTTTGGCTTCTTCAAGTCAAAGGCTGATACCTGGAATCATTTGGGGGTTGGACGGGCGCAGATGTCAGCAAAACGGCAGCCATGGTGTCCCCATCGACAGGGGTCTGCCTTCTTTGGACCCAGGTGGGGCAGGCTGGGGCCCAGGCCCTGTGTCGGGCTCCCGGGTGTGGCTGTGTCCCCTGGGACGTTGTGGGGAGCGCGGCTGCTGCTTGCCTGGCCTCTCACGGGGGACGAAATCTCTCTGTCCCCCCCGCCCCCTCCGAACCAGCAAACGGATCTGATATTCGTTTGCTTTTCAGGAGTATCGCGTGTGGGGCAGCAGCTAGACGCTCTGTCTGCAGCCGTGTGCTGCCTTCGCCAGAGCATTTTTCATAATAATAATAGGGGGCGGGGGAAGATGTTACCTTTATTTTACAGAGGACGCTTAAGTTACCGCGAACGATTCTTTCCGCAAAGGCGTCTTTGCGCATTGGATCGTGCACCGTGGGGTCTCCGCACCCCGCCCCTCGCCCGTTCTGTCACACGGCCTCGGTCACGACTTCTCCTCGCTCATTTTTGACCTTAGCATCTTTTGCCTACAGAGTCTTTCCTCAGGATGCTGGCGGCCGATCACCACGCAGGAGTCCCGGGTCCTCACGCAGACTGACTTCCCGAGCTGGGTCAGTGTGTGAGCGTCGTCAGTGACGGCACCGTCGTGTCTTTGTCACTTAGTCTTTATTTAATGGGACGGTTTTATTGAGATACTGCTCACACAGCCTGTAGCTCGTTTGCAGTGTGTATAAATTGGAACCTGCGTGGTGGTTTTGCAGAGCCGGGCAGTCATGGGCGCTGTGTGATGCTCACGTCACGCTGAGAAGGAGCCCACACCTGTGCAGCCGTCACTGCTCACTCCCCCGCCGCCCCTGACCCCCGGCGGCCCGCGGTCTGCTGCTTCTCCAAGTTCATCTTCTCCCCCGTCTCTCATAAATGGAGCCACGCTGTACGTGGTCTTTCTTGTCTGGCTTCTTTGCCGTAACGTTTTTGGGGTTCCCCCGTGTCGGAGCGTGGGTCGTCCCAGTTCCTCGGTACCCGTCTTGTGGGAACGGGAAGCGGTCTGGGAAGGCTGGGGCTCAGGGGCGTCGAGGTG
>NW_011889428.1:161987-178347 GCF_000151845.1 Pteropus vampyrus | reverse complement strand
TTGTGTTTGTCTCGGTCTCTTCCTCTGGAACCTGCAGGCTTTGTTTATTTATTTAATAGTTGCTGATTGTCTCTCAAATAACTGAGAAGCCAGGGGGCCACGGGGTCATTTGATTTGTGGGCGTCCCTTTCAGTGAGGTGCAGCCACTGTCTGAGTCTGTGAGCACAGCCAGAGGGGGTTCTGTCCGGAGAAGACCTGGGGTTGTTGGTGCAGCTCGGAGACCTCTGGACCCTCTCTGTCTCCCACAGCCTCCGCGGTCTGGGGGCGTTTGGGGGACTCTGCCACAACCATTCCCTCGGCTTAGCGTCTCTGAGTCCCAGGCATCTGTGGGAAACCACCACGATAGCAGAGGCCGTGGGTGGGGCCCGGCCCCCAGAACTTCGAAGATACCCCGTGTACCTTTAGGGGACCTGAATTGCTGGCTAATGGAGGATGACAAGTAGGGTTAGAGACAAAAGAGTCACAGTAACGTCCGCTTCGGAATCAGCGTTTCGGTTCAGAAATGTTTTGGGAGTGTATTAGTCGGCTTTCTGGCCCACCGATGTTGTGTAACAAACCCCCCCCCCCCCCCAAGTTCAGAGGCTTGCAGCAACAAGCACGCGCTTCCTGCTTATGAGACATCGCACCGGCTGGCTCCCCTGGGCTGTGCGGGGTGGAATCAGGTAGGCCCGGTCGGGTTTGGGGCTGGATTTAGGGCTGAACCACGTCCATTTTGAGGCCGGCGGGTTCCTGAGGCTCATCGTGGTGCTTCTCCCACGTGCTGTAAGAAAAAGCTCTGCCAAGTCATGTGGACGCATTTAAAATGTCTGCCCATCACAGCCGCTAACCCCCTGTTGTCCGGAGCAAGTAACAAGGTCAAGTCCAACATCCGTGTGTGGGGGGGAGGTCTGTTCTAGTTGGGAGGGCTTGGCAGCCAAGGGGATCAGATGTATATTTGTATTACGGGGAGGCAGGGGAGGGAAGGAGTGGGGTTTGTGAGGGAGGGAGGGGGACCCCGGGAGGGAGGGGGACCCCAGTGGGCAGGAGTGTACACGCCCAGTTGCATCCAGGAGAATGAGCTCTGTGGGAGGGTGATCCTGGCATCTAGTGGGTGGAGACCGGGGTCAGTCATGCTAAACTTCTCGTAATGCACAGAACAGCCCCCGCGTGTCCCCAGCCCCCCCACAGGAATTATCTGGCCCACGGGTCGGGAGCTGAAAAGCCCGGCAGGAAGGCAGTTTCCAGGTGATTCCGGGCGCTTGGAGGTTTGCGAGCCGCAGCTTGCATGACTGTCTCTGTCGGAAGGGGAGCTGGCAGTTCTGTCCCTTTACAGGCGGCAGAGAGGACCTGGGGAGGAGGGCGTGGTGTCGTGCCTCGGAGGTGACGGCTGTGTGAGAGGTAAACAGCAAGGTCTTCGCTCGATCTCCAGGAGCCCTGTGGCTTTTTATCATTTGCTTTGCCGTTTACCAACTTCGTAAGCTTTGCTAATTCTTTCCTCTTGCTCAGCCTAATAAAAACGGACCGTTTATTTCGTGTTGAAAAATCTGTTTTTTATTAGATCTCCATTATGAGCTTAGTGTGTTTTTTTTTTGTTTTTTTTTTTCTCCAGGGGGCCTTTTGCCAGCTCTTTCTTGTAAGCATGTGTTTTATTTTTCCTCACCAGTGAGATCGCACGTTCTCGACAGCAGAGATCGTGCCTGAAGTTTCCTCCCCGCGTTGACAAGGATGCAGAGACGGCGTTTACCGGGCCGTTGCTCACGGTGTCCGCTACAAGCCAGGTTGTGCTCGGTGTGTAAGGCTCATGCGTCAGACCAGCTTTTATACCTTGCTGTGAATCTTGCTGCCGTCCCTCGGGGCCTGGTGGCGAGCGGGCTGCTCTCGGTTGCTTTGCAGAGAAAAGGAAGCTTTGACCTCGCGAGCGGAAGGGAGCCGTGTCCTGCAGAGTCCTGCAGAGTCCGATGGCCTCTTTTGCTCCTGGGCTCTCATGGTTTTATTTTGGGGGGTTGAAATGTTGGGGGTGGGGGCGGGGTGTTGCTGGCTGGCGGGACAAGCAGAGAACAGTGTGATGAGTCGAGGCGTCTCCGTCCCCACCTGCATGGTGGACAGCACGCAGATTCGGAGCTGCTGTCCAAAAGACATGGGCGCAGAAGCTTTTGTCCAGAGGTCGCTGTGTCCTCTAGACTTCGTTATCGGCAGATCAGCCAAGAGTCGCCTCTTGGGGCTACCAGCAAGTTATGGAAATAACTCTCTTATAAAACCGTTTTTTTTTTTTCCTGTGGAGTAATGATTAATCGCAGTGGCGGTTCTTGTTTGCATGTGTGTGTGGTACAGTAGTTCCGACAGCAAGGCTTTTTCCTTCCGGGTCCCACATGTGGGAAGAAACTGGCTTGTGGGCTGTAGGGAGAGGATCAGACCCACGTGCTTCTTTCTTTAAAAAAAAATTCTCTGAAACGGAGATACAGCGGCCACGTGGCGTTGCGTTGGTGTTAGGTGCACGGCGTAATGATGAGATTCTGTACGCACACGTTGCAGAATGATCTGCACGGTACGTTAGTTAACGTCCGTCAGCACACAGCTGCTAAGTTTTCATTCTTGCGACGGGAACGTGGAAGATCTACCCTCCGTGTGTTCAGATGCGCAGCACAGTGTCGTTAGTTTTGATCACCATCCATGACGTCCCTGGCACTTGTTCATCTTATCGCCGGAAGTTCGTGCCTTTTTGAGCAGCCCCGTTTCTGTCTGGAGCGAAACTTAACGGTAAGATGCAGGCGTCAAGCAGCTACAAAACGAGCATCAGGTTTTCGGGAGGGAACCCCTCCCTCGCGGGTCTGTCTCTTTTTAGGCAACTGGAAGGTCGCTCGTGGCCAACGCCTTAAAAACCACTTAGGAAGGAATTAGACTTGACTTTCTGTTCTGCCGCCTGGATGTGTGGAGCGTCTTGAGTCTCAGCTCCTGACTGTTACCATCTTTTGCAGACAGTGGGGCGAGGTCGGGAGCAGGGGCGTGTGTAGCGAGCGGAGTAATGGTGGGACGATGCGCAGTGCAGGGACGATGCGCAGTGCAGAGTTAGAAGACGTGCTTTCGAGGACAAACAGTACCATTTCGGCAACCGGCTGGGGTCCCACCTGTGACTCCGACCGTGTGACCGAGAGAGGCTCCAGAGGTCACTTATCTCCATCCGGCCACAGGGCAGTGTCTTAGCTTAACTCTGCAGAGTGCTCTCTGGAAGCCTCGTGGAGGTGATAGTTTCCTCAGGAATCGTCAGATAAGCAACCGCCAAGTTCCCCGGATGGTTCTGTCCTCCGTCAGGGGTCAGGTGTCCAGGACTTCCCTGCCTGCTCTGACTTCCTTCTGGGTACCTGCCCTCACATCCACCTGTGCAGCACGTGTAACGGGCCATGAAGACTTGTGGAGACGAGTCAGTCCTCTTGTGTGGGGGCTGGGCGTATTTGAGCCAGGGTCAGCTGGTGACTGTCCTCAGGCATGATTTGCGGGATTAGATTGGGGTAGATCCATGTAACTTAAGGTTGTCACATCTAAATTTTTTGTTCCATTATGCAGACTGATGTCTCTTGGGAAAGATCCCTTGAGTGGGAACAGAATTATCACATTTTAGTCCTGGTGCTGTTGTTAACCACCCGTGTGACACTGTCCCCAAGAGGATGGAGCCAGCGTCCTTGCCAACCGAGATGTTGGCAGAATGCTGTCGCAGCTGCCCCAGCACCGCGTGGCCGACCCGTTGTCCGTGGCTGTCACCGTGTTGACAGTCGAGTGCGGGCATTGCCCGGCCACTCGTGGTGGCGGTAAAAATTACATAACGGCGCCATCCAGGGTCCGGAAAGCTGTGTTTGGGATCTTGTCACCTTATAAGGAATTCTCGACAGGGATTACGTTCACTAACTTCTGGTGAGTGCACCGCTTTGGGGAGGAACCAGAAAAGGGTCACCTCCCAGCATATTCCAGCTTGCAGGCTTGTCTCGTGACGACGTGTGCGAGCTGTCCCTGACCTAGCGTGCGAGGTGAGGGCGCATGTGAGCTCGTCAGAGGAAGTCACGTTCAGACACTGCGTCTACATAGAAGTAGGGAGCACGGGTGGTTAACCTTGACCGCGTCGTCCTCGTTCCTTTGGAAGATGCACGAGCTGGCACCGTGGCGGCCGGCATCACGAGTGGAGGGGATTTTTCCCTTTTTTTTTTTTTTCCCTGAAAAGTCCATGGAGAATCTACTCCGAGACTGACCAACTTATTTTTTTAAGCAAAACAAAAGAAGGTGATTTTTTTGTACTGTTAAGAGGCTTAGCGTAAGAGTCGTTATTGCAGGTTGGCGACCCTTGGTGCATTTAGGGGGCTCCCTTTGGGGAGGACTCCGCGCGCGATAAGCTCGGTTCCTGCGGCGTCTGGCTTAGGACGGGCGTCCGGGAGAGCGGCCGTGTCGCGCTGTGGCTGCCTGTCAGGCTTGCTCAGACTCCGGAAGACGTTTCTGCCTTCAGCCCTCTTGTTTTTCTTTATTTGTCGTTCATTTGCTTTCCTGGAAACGTTTCCATATCTGGTCCGAGAGGACATCTCAGACGGGAAGAGCGCGAACAGGCCGCTTCCTCACCGGCCGTCGATTCGTGCCCTAAACGGTGCATTTCTGCCCCTCTGTTTCTCCCTTAAAAAATGGAGACGCATTCCGGAGCTGCTCCCGAATGTCCCCGGCGTCCTCGTGGGCTGCGGGTGTGCCCGT
Source organism: Pteropus vampyrus (assembly GCF_000151845.1). Classification (NCBI taxonomy): domain Eukaryota; kingdom Metazoa; phylum Chordata; class Mammalia; order Chiroptera; family Pteropodidae; genus Pteropus; species Pteropus vampyrus. The sequence goes on along the minus strand of NW_011889428.1, from coordinate 173,643 downwards.
CCTGCCCGCCCTTGTCTATTTATTTGAACCGGCTCCCCCTGTTGAGCAGGGCGGAGGGCACAGAGCGCTTCGTGGGCCGGGGTCAGCCCGGTCTGACTTCAGGGACGAGGCATCAGGGAGAAAGGCACGGGACAGCGGAGGGAATGGGGACCAGGGAGACGCGACAGCGATGCCTCGTGCTGTGCAGGGGACGTTCTGTAGGAAAACGTGGTGAGATGGTCTGCGGCCTTTTGTAGGTCGAGTGCAGGTGACGTGTGGTGGCTCCGTCTTTATGTCATTGACGCATCCGGCCCAGATCTTCGTTGTTCACAGTAGTGACATACTGTGAAGTGGCTGAGGCTTCGTGAAGCCTCGCCCCTAGGGAAATGACGGCGTCCGGCTCCTCCGAGCCTCTGCTCATGGTACTTTTGCAGCCGGTGAGGACATAGTCTTGTTTTCGGGGCGCTTCTGCTCACAGTCACCCTGTCGCGTGTGCGTTGTTGATGCGTCCACAGTGACGCCGCGGCCAACGACACGTGACTCCCGCCTGCCCCGTGCTCACATCCCGCGCGCATCTCCCCCCGTGAGGCGCCTCATGCCTCTGTCGCCCGGAGGGACCCCAGGCAGCATTTCAGCCCCGTGCTCGGCGGCCGTTCCACACAGAGGCGGCACCCACCAGAAGCACAGACGTGCGACAGCTGTGGCTCTGTGCCGACCGTGACACGGAACGAGTGGACAGCCGGGGGCCCGGAACGAGAAGGCAGGACGTCCGCTGGCTCAGCCCGTCGGGGAAACGTGCGTGGAGGTTCAATCGACCTTGTCACCGTCTACAGGGATCGGGGGTTACAGACAGATTTTAGCCAAAAAGAAAACTCACACGTACAGAATCCTTCAGTGCGGGCAGTCAGCGGGGTGTGTGCGCATAGTGAGTGTCCCCGTGCCCCAGGTGAGCACGCACACGTGAGTGTGTTTGCATTTGGAGACGGATTTTTAACAGCCCGGAAGCGGCTGCCGTGGGGTGTCCTCGGGCCCCGAGGAGACACAATTGGAGGCACCAGCGTTTTAACGGGGAGGAGGCCCGTGGGCGTCAGGGGTGCGGGTGGGCCGAGCCGGGACAGCCGGGGGCCTCTGCGGGTGTGGCTGAGCTTCGGCCAGCCACCTGGGGCGGGGGGCGGGGTGGTCTGCATCAGGGTCAGTGTGGGTGGTGGCAGGGATGGCCGCCCGCCCTCCTCATTCGTGGCCGGGCGAGCGAGGCCCGGCACACTCTTTCTTTCTTGAAAGGAGATGGGAGCTTAGCACCTCCACAGCCGAGGACGCAACTTGCGACTTCAGTTTTCTACATTAAAAAAAGACAGGGTCCCCGTATGGGTTAAAGCGACGCACCTTGCCGTTCCGATGGGGCGCCGCGGGCTGCGGCGGGTGGCTGAGGGTTCACCCGGCAGAATCTCCTTGAGGTGCGAGGCCGCTGTCAGGCGTGGGGCTGACGGCCTGTGTCTTCTCGGCCTGTCCAGACAGCTCCCTGTGTCTCGGCCACCTCTGAGACGTGATCTCGCCCTCGCGGGACACAGTGGCAGCGTTGGGGCTGACAGCGCCTTCTCGGGGCTCTCGGGGCATCTTCGCCCCGGGGGGTTTACCAGAATGGCCCCTCCCCCAAATCGTGGTGGAAAGTGAGCCAGCATCTTGAAGAAGCTGTTGGCTTTATGCGTCGGCGTGGCGCGTGTGTGTGTGTGTGTGTGTGTGTGTGTAAGGTTGTTTTAATCCATCAGAGTGAGCTTTGTCTGGGCACTTTCTTTTCCTTCAGTTTTGTGGCTGCCAAACTTGGAAGTCCTGTGTTTCAATGTCCATTCCTAAAGAGGTGGTTTTAGGGCACACGACACCGTGTGACGACAGCTTCTGAAGCGAGACCTTTCGATGCCATTCGGGGAAACACGTTAACCACCAGTGCGTGAAAACAGCTTCTCAACTCGGTCTGCAAATGAACACAGTTTGTTTAATTAAAAATATCCTGAAGGATGGCTGGCTTCCAAGGGCGGTGGAATCTGTTTTTGAAAATTGACAGGAAAGTTTAGTCTGACTTGGAGTCATACAGATGAATTCCGTAAGCAACTTCTCTGTTTCAGGGGAGGTCAATTCCGAGACCAGTTCTTTAAAAGACATTCGCCTGTCCTCTGTGTTGATAAGTCGGTGTTCCTGAGCCGGCGGCCACGACGTAGTGGGACAAGGTTGTGTTTGCTGACTTGTGCCAGCGAGGGCACCGTGGGACCTCTCAGCAGGTGGGAGGTAGGAAGGACTTCAAAGCCACGGGCCGTGTGCCGTGTGCCGTGTGCCGTGTGCATTTAAGGGGTTGCAATCCTTGCCCGATGGTGCTGGTCTCTGACGCCGCCCACGTTTCACGGCCTCGCCGTGGGTCCCCGCCGTCGGCAGCCGCTTTTCTCTTTCGATTAATACGTATTTGGTTGACAGAATAGGTGAGTGACGGCTGGAACGTCTATGCTTAAACCTCTGAAACGTGCACATGAAGGACTCGTCCCAGGAGGAGCTCCCGGAGGTGGTCCTAGTGTCACCTCTCAGCCTTCGAAGCTGACAGACCAGCTTCTTCCTTACATGCTGTTATCGATCGCAGAGCCGGGCCGCCCTTCAGGATGACGGGAACTCGAGGCTGGGAAGAGGTCGGCTTGGAACGACGGCAGCGCTTTGTGGTTCCCATTTTAGAACGTTGGGGGACTTCTTTTAGATCATGTTTTCTAAATTTCATTTCGGACTGTTTATTTCTAGTATTTGCAGAATATTAAATTTTAATGCAACGGAAGACCTTTATTTTTCCTTGTTACTTACAGGAACACTGGCCGTGCTTGTTGCAGCTAGTTTTTATGGACTAGAAAGCCTTTACGGGGTTCGTTTATGTCCCTTGGGTTTGCCATGGTTAGTCCTCCAAACCACCAGGAGGATGCCCTAGGAACGGAGACTGTTAGGTTTTTAAAAATTATTTAGTGGAAAAAAAATATATTTATTTTAAATGACTTATTTTGGTTAATCGTAGGCTCACAAGAAGTTGCACAGATAGTGCTGAGAGATCCTGGGGGCCATCACTGAGCTTCCTGCAATGGTGGCGTGTCGTGTAACCTTAGGGCAGCATCAGGAATTCCTGGCACAATCCCGCGTGCTCGTCCCCGGCCTCACTGGGAGGTCAGCCGAGTCTGCACACGCTCATTTGTGAGTTGCCTTTTAAAGATGAGGGTAGGTAATAGGAGCATCTCTTTCAAAACGTCCGTGGGACGTGAATCGAGCAGAGGGGAACACAGGCACCCCATAAGGATCACCTTGACTTTCTCGGTGGCCGAGGGCCATGTGGCAGGGGCCAGCAGCCCGGGGAGGGCAGAAGCGGTTTTAGTGGTCACGAGCTGCCCGCGTCGGAATGGGGCGCACTCCTTTAGTTTCCGATGCTGGGGTGGGACGAGACGTCCCCCCTTCACGCTCCGAGCTGGGGGGCGGACGGGGAGGGGACACGCCAGCTTTGCACAGCCGGAAGTCCCTGCTTTGTAAACGCACGACACGGCCTCATCTCCCTGAGCATCGCGTTTGCTGTTGTTTACGTTTCCCGGGCCTCGCTTTGGAATTTCACTGCCCCCCCCACCCGCCCCCCGCCAGTGTGCTGGGGCGCTTTGCCCCCTGTCTTGCTAGGAGACCAGACACGTAAATTAATCTTACACGGGACGTGAATCTCCTGTCACACAGATACGTGGCACGGTGGTTTTCTCCCGCCTCTTTGCGGGAAGGTAAGACGTTGTGGGGGGCGGGGGGAGAGACAGGGACACTGCATCTCCGGGAGCCACGTGACCGCATGTCCCCCCGCCCAGGGTTTGCACACGGGCTGCAGGTCGAGGCGCTGGGTGCAGTGCTCTTCCGGGAGCCGTGGTGGCTTGGGAAGGGCACCGTGATGGGCTGCGCCACGACGTGCCGTAAGATTGGAAGTTAGCTGTTGCTGTCGTCCGTGCCCGGTGCCTGTCCACCGTGCATAGCATTCTGGGGCTACATGAAGAGGGTTCGGTAGACAGAGCGAGCGAAATGCAGAGTACGGTCGTGGCTGCCTAGGACTGGAGCTTGCGGTCAGGACCTGGGCAGTGACCGTCGAGGGGGCTTCTGGGCCGCTGCCGTCGCTCGTGAAAACGAGCCCAGGCTGATTGGGCCGATCGGTGATGGTCCCACAAGTCAGTAAAGGGAGCAGAAACCATCGACTGGTACCTTGCAGCGGTGAATTGTGTGCTATGCGATTTATCTCTCAATAAAGCTGCTGAAAAACGATTTGGCCCACGGCTTTCCTGCTTTGACGCGTGCTCCTAAAATGTCTCACGTGGTCGTTTGTGCCTCAGAGCTCCTTCTCGCGCCCAGACGTGCTGTCACCTTCAGTGTGCAGAGAGCAGTTCCAGACACACCAGTTCCACAAAGCACGGTCCTGTCTGTTATCAGCACAGCGCCACGGTTAGGAACCAGGCCCTCGGCTGATGTCATGAGACGTGGGCTTCTGTCGTCTTTGTATTTTCTCCCTCCTCGGTCTTGGCCCGTCCCCCTCTCCCAAACAAACACACACACACAAAGAGAAAGGGAGAGCATGCCACTGCTGAATATGTTCTAGGGGTTTCGCAGAACAGAACGCAGAATATCAGACGGGAGTCCAGCCCCCACCCTTTCTGGACGGTCCACATGGAGACGAAGGTGGCGGATGGAACGCACAGGCTCAGAAAGCCACAGTCCGGCGACTCAGAGTTGGGGAGATACTTGAGAAATCTGATCCCTCGGGTCACCCCTGTCATCTTTGATGGAACGGACATAGATGGCTTCCTTCCTGAGCGTTGAGGAAGCACTCACGACGCTCGTGCTTACACGTGGAGAACCGGTCTGGGTTGCCTTCCGGTGCATCATGCTTGGCAGTGATCAGAAGCCCGTAGCTTTAAGTAACAGGAATTATTTCTCCACTCATAAACGCAAGCAAAATGAAAAGCACACTTCTGGTGTGAAAGTGTTTTTTAGAAAAGCTGCTCACAGCCAGGTGGTCATTTAATATTTGCTGACACTCAGCGATTTTGCCGTGAGCTCCGTAGGGTTGGCGAGGAGCTTACTTACACTGAGACAGCACATTAGGCTAAACTCTGGGGTTTGGTCTCCTGAAGAGACGTTGTCTAAATAGTTCTCTCTGCTATTTTGTTACTGTTCCTGCACGTCTTTGTCATAAGCTACGAATACTATGTAGTTGTGAGGGACAGTAGAAGCAACAGGCTGAAGGCAGAGTGAGATGGCAGAGCCGGGTGGGAAGATCAGCCCCCCCCACCTCATTTGAGACTTTGACCTGCAGGGAGGGGTGGCCTGTCCTGCCCCACGCCTCCCAGGCCAGCGTCCCAAGAACTTTCTGTAGTCCCTGTGCAGGTGGCGAAACCGAGGCCAGGGCCGGAAAGGAGCAGGTCCGCAGCTCTGCACTGTGCCGCTGTGAGCCGCGTGGTGGCAGGCGGGTAGTGTGACTTGAGAGCCCTCGTTTTTTGCCAGGGCGCCTCCGCACTTTCAGACGCTGGAAGCTGTTTTCCCCCTGCTTCCCGGCGCTGTTCAGTCTTAGGGTTCCGTGGTTCCCTCGGGACTCTGGGGGCGACAGTCCAGTGCGGGGGGCGGAGGCAGGAGAGGCCGGGCTGCGTATGCGGCAAGCCAGACGAAGTGACGGTGTCCGATTCTGAAAACACCTCTGAGTTCGCGCTCGAGACGGGCGCCCTTTAAGGTGGGGGCCGGATGTGGCCCGCCCGCCTGCAAGCTAAGAACGATTTCGTATTTCTAAGTGTCAACAAAAAGAAAGGATAATATTTTGCGACGTGTGAAAAGGACATGAATTTTGAATGTCACTGCCCACAAAGGTTTATTGGAACCGCAGCCACTCCCGTTGGTGTGCGTACTGTCTGTGGTTCCTTTCTCGTTAGGAAGAACGTTCCAGCACAGACCCTCTGGCCCCAGAAAGCCGAAGGGGATGTCTGTCTCTTTACAGACAGGCGTGCAGTCCCTGCCTGCTTGAATACACGGACCACCTTCCCGGTGTGACTTGTGCGTTCTCGCTGCTGATCTTCATTTGTGCCCGATTCTCATTACACCTGGATCACAGGTGCTGCTTCTGCACCACGAGAGTTACTTCGATGCGGACTTTGTCCCGGTTAAAATGCTGACCGTCTCAGGGAGAGGTAGTGCATTAAACCTCATCGGTTATTTATGCCGCAGGGTTGGAAGGGGTCGGTGCAGGCTTGGTCAGAGCAGAGCAGGGTTGTTGCATAAAATGAGGGCGTTTAGGGGGTACAGGGGCACCCCTGTGCGTGTCAGGAGAAAAGGGGAGGTTGGGTCATCCAGAAGTGACCTTTGTTTGTTCACAACTTTTTCTGCATCTGCGTCAGTGTCGCTGGGCGAAGTCCACAGCTAAGCTCCTTTCTGAGACTGGCCGGCTGATGAGAGCCACTTATCCTGAAGGTGCCCCCGCCCCCCGCCCCCAGGTTGGGGTGACAGCTGCCTGAGACGAGGGACTAGTCGGAGCAGAGCCGCAAGGCAGGGCCCCCAGCTGGGAAGCAGTCGAGTGGGGGTGGGATGTGGACCGTCTTCTTCCCCGGCCCCGGGTGCTTATTTGCATTCTAGCACCTTCTGCGGAATGCTGGCTGAACAGACGAGGGGTGAAGACTCATTTCTTGTCTTCCCAGCCACTGTTCGTGACGGTTGCTTCTGCTGGAGGCTAGCCAAGGCTGAGAGTGTGTGTGGGAGATGGCCCTAGATTTCTGTCACGCCTTCGGTCCAGGGTCCCCCTGTATGTGGGGAAAATTCCATTTCTCCCGGAAACAGCATTACGATGGAGAGGCACGGTGTCCCCTTGTACGGTGGGCACGTTATACTGTCCTGCTGTGATGTATTTGTCACGAGCAGGTTATATTTCAGTTACGAGCGCGGGCTGTCCAGGCCGTTCCAGACTCGCTGGGAACACTCGACCGTGTTTTCAGAGCGTGGCTTCTGGGAGAGAAACATTCCCGAGTGAGAAGCCGGTCCCGGCCCATCTGTAATTTGGAGGCTGCGTTTTCGCTGAACTCGACCTGTTTCGAGGCGCGTAGTAGGAACGCAGATGGCCTGCCGTGTGGTGTCTTGGGCAAGGGCCCCCACTTCCTTTGCATTTCTCCCGTTTTCTTTCCGGACATCTCAGAGCATCATGAAAACATGCTGGAGGCGTCTTCTGCGTGGGACGTGGCGTGGGGACGTGGTTGGGAGGAGCAGGGCTAAAAACGAGCGAGCACTGACCAGCAGCCGTGGCAGCCTGCGTTGTTCTCAGGCCGAACCCCACCGTCCGAGCTGCCGGCACGGTTCTGGAGTCGACAGTGTCTCGTCTCTTCTGTCCTGCTCTGGCCAGATGTCAGAATAACTCAGGAAGAGCTGAGCACGTGGCCCTTGGATCTCCGTGGCCTGAGATGCTTCTCGGCGGCAGCAGAGGCGCGCGCTCAGGGGCTCGGTGGGTGGTCGTGGTGAGTCCGAGGTACTTGCAGCTGCTGGGCGGGGAATATGTGTACGGATGACCCGAGCAAGACCAGTCACACCTTTATGCCCACAACCGGTGGACGGGATTTGTGAGTTATGTATCGAGACCCTCCTGTTCCAGGTGAGGACAGCGAACTCTGAACCCCGAGAGGGACCGTGGTTCCGCGGCGCAGCACGACGGCCGGGTTTGATTTCATTTATCGTGTTGGCGTGAGCCGTGTCCTGGGCCTTCTTCTGAGGATCAAAATTTGACATCACAGGCTGGGAGCGGAGGAGCAGAGGGACGGAGGCCGTGTCACCACCAGGAGCACTGGGAGGGGCCTCCGGAGAGGGCCTTCCTCACAGCTGCGGAGGGGCTGGGGAATCCACGTTCTGTTTTCCTCGTAGGAGCGGGTTTTCAGCCGCCGTGGGTGGCAGATGCGGGCCAGGAGAGCGAGCTTCAGAGCATGGGGACAGCGGGCGCACCCTCCTCCTGGCACAGGTCCAGCCCTGAAGGTCGGGGGGACGGCGCGGGGCTGAACGAGCGTCTGGGGAAGGGGACGCTCGGTGTTTGAGTGGAGTAACAGGCAGTGGAAGTTTCTAGACAGAAGGCGAAGAGGATAGCGGAGTGTTTCTTGCAAGAGGAACCTTTCCCCTCGGAAAGGGAGCGCGGGGGACGTTTGTTTTGAGGCGGGGGGACGCGGTCCACGCGTGGGCGTTTTGGAAGCGGGGAAGAAGGCAGATCCTCTGGAAAGGTGTAGCAGGGGATGGCTGAGCACGACAGTCTCGGTTTTCTAGGGGAGCAGGGCGTCCCGAAGCCCCGAAAGCTTCGGGTGGTGGGAGCCGTGAAACACGGTGCGGTTTCTGACGTGCTCGGGGCGGGCGGCGGGCCAGCCAGAGGCGCCTCCACTTTCTCCGCTGCCCGCTCTCCCCCAGCACCCCAATTCTCACTGTCCTTCACTTCCTCCCCTTTAGGAAAGGCTTGCTCTTTTCGGAGGTGATTGCAAAGAATTAGTTCTGTTTTTAAAGACCGGTGGGTCTGGGCCGTGAGCTAGGGCAGAGGGAAGAAGAGTCGGTCCGGAAGCCGACTCTGCGGTGTCCAGTGGAACTTTCTGCCATGACGGAGATGTCCCGTAGCCATCCGAGGGGACGGTCTAGCGTGGCAGACGCTAGAGCTTCCGGTGACCTCGGGCCTCTCCTGAGGAGGGAAGGTGAGGGCTGATTTTACATCTGAGTCAGGCCGGCTGTCCGCGACGCCGCCAGGTGTGCAGCCACCAGTGGTCAGGGGGCCGCAGAAGGTCACGACCCAGCACCGGCGTTGGGACAGAAGGCCCAGGCGCCGACGGCCCGCACGAACCAAAGCGGGGCTCCCCCAATGTCATCCACTGCTGTTTTTTCTCACCTACCGATTGCGGTGCTTGGGGACTCTGTGATATATTTTTTTTCTTAATCGCGTTCTCAGCATGAGAAAGCGAGCCCCTTCAGCGGCCTTTGAAGGATGCTGTGTCACTTGGTCATCGAAGGCCGGTTCTCATGACAAGCGGTTGGGGACCCGAAGTGGATGGAGCTCCTCGGGTTTGGGGAAGGCGGGAGGGCAGAAACCCCTCCTCCATGTAATTCATCTCCTCCGGCTCCATCTCTGAATAGCGACCGTCACCATGAAGCCCTCATCGTGTCCGTTGACATTTGGCCTCGAGGAAGGGCAAAGCCTGTCTCGGGGTTTCCTCTGTGAGCGCGGTTTTTGGAGCCCGTTGAACACGGGGGCTTCATTAATTTCGTGAGCTCAGCAAGAATTCGCGGGGTTTGGGATTTGTTAAAAACCGTGCGTTTGGTAAGGAAAGAAACACTCTCCCGCCTCCATCTCCACAGACTCCTGCCTTCAGTCTGGCACAGAACACGCGAGCAGAGCGTTCCAGAAAATCAGCAAAGCCCCCCGCTCGAGCCGGTGGCGATGACGCTCATTTGTTTTTGGGCTCCGGATAGTCTGGCCGCTTTATTTGGAGCCCTCCTGTAGACCAGGGGTCCCGAGGCTGTTTGTGTCATGCTTTGCTTTGTTTTGGGTGTGGGGACGCCCTTGAGCTGTCCCACAGCCGTGGAGGCTTCTCAGAATAACATTTCCCAGTGCGCTGAAAAAGGGATAGACTTGCAAAGTGATAAAAGGTGCTGTCATCACAATGTTAAAAACGAAATTTATTTGTGGAGGAGGGATACGGTGTGCTTTTTTTTTTCATCGTAGTCAAATATGCGTAACGTAATTACCGTCTTCGCCCGTTAAGTGTGCGGTCCCGTGGCTTTAAGAGAGGTCACGTGATGGCGCCGTCGTCACCATGCCCCTAAAGAACTTTTCACCTGCCCCAGCTGTAAGTGTCCTGTCACACGCTCACTCCTTGCTCCCCGCGGCCCCCGGCCCCCACCATTCTGCTCTCTGTCTCTGGGTTTGGCTGCTGGAGGGACCTCCTGCCACTGGAACCTGACAGTATTTGTCCTTTTGTGACTGGCTCATTTCAATGTCGTCAGGGGTCGTCCACTTGGGTGGATGATATTCCATGGTGTGTACAGACACTTCGTTCATCCGTTCATCTGTCGATGGACACTGGGTTTTCTACACCAGGGGTCCCCATCCCCTCGCATGTGGACCGGTACCGGTCCGTGGCCTGTCAGGAACCGGGCCACACAGCAAGAGGTGAGCGGCGGGCAGGCGAGCTCAGCTTCATGTGTATCTGCAGCTGCTCCCCAGCCCTGGATCCACCGCCTCAGCCCAGCCTCAGCTCGTCAGGTGTCACACGCTCACGGGAGCGCCGGTCCTTGGGGCCACAGAGGTTGGCGACCGGTGCCCTTCACCTTTTGGCTACTGTGGCTAGTGCTGCTGTGAAGCTGGCTTTGCAAACATCTCGAGGCCTGCTGTCAGTTGTTTTCCGTGTGTTTCTTAAACGTTTTAAGTAACGCTCTCTAGAATGGCTTGACCCTGACCGTCATTTTGAAGAAGTGGCCAGTGTTTAATTTTAAAGTGCCTGAGGCATTTGTAACATGATATGAAAAAAATGTCTGCCGTTTCTGTTGGCGAAAATCTCTGGGGTCTGCTCATTTACCACGAAGGTTTGTTGCCTACGTTTCTGATGGAATTCGGTGAAAGGTTAGTGAAAATATAGTAGTTGCCCTCTGCCCGCCCCTCCCCCGATCCAAGTTCACCGACCCCCGTGAACTTTGGTCTGCACACACATTCCAGCCAGGTCGGGAGACTGACTTTCCCAGAACAGATGTAGAACTTTCTGCCTCCGTCTCTGGGGGGGGGGACCCCGCCCCCAAACCCTCTGCTCTGTTACCGTCTGTGGAAATGTTTGCCGAGCCAGCGGCCTCCCCCCGGCCCCCAACCCACTCATTTATCCGTTCATTCAACAAATATTTGGCTAGTGCTGTGTGCTAAGTGCTGCCCCACACCCTAGGCACGCAGCGGGGAACGAAACAGACTTGCTTTGTGTCGGCGTAGACCACCGGCTTCCGACACTCATGGGTGTCACGGGCAAATCCAGGCGGCCGGGAGAGTCTATGGAAGGGGCGTCTCAGTCACTGAGGAGGAGACATGGACGATGGCACTGGAGGGATGAGTGGAGGGGGCGGAGATGCCTGGCCGAGGAGCAGCTTGTGCGAAGGTCCTGGGTTGGTCTGCAGTGGGTGAGCAGAGGCGGAGACGGATTGTCCGGGGTCCCTTGGCCAGGGCTGTGGGCTGTGTTAAGAAGTCAGTTCTAGTTCTAGTTCTGAGACCACTGTGCGACGGCGAAGGAAGAGAAGGGCCAGGCCTGCACCCCGAGCTGGGCGCTGGCTGCTCAGGGCAGAACGACTTAGAGTCAGCGGGGAAGCAGGTCGACCGGCGGTGCCTGCGGAATGTCCTGGAAGAGGAGGTCGCGTGGGCCGGGTGGTCCCAGGCACGGAGAGGAGGGCGTTAGTTACAGACACGGCTTTGGAGTTTTGGGGGTTCTCGATTGCCGTCCACCGTAAGGGGTTTCCCTCGTCTCCTTCCATTGAAATTCTTTACGCTGAGAGTCACTCTTAAGCGTTTATGTGCCTGTCTTAAATTGTGTCTACCATACGACCCAGCAATCCCTCTACTGGGCGTTTACCCCGAAGACTTGACAACCCGTGTCCGAAAAGATATTTGCACATT
>NW_011889428.1:156806-158702 GCF_000151845.1 Pteropus vampyrus | reverse complement strand
CCGTGGTCGCGGGCACCTCGCTTCCTTCCTCTGCTGCGATTTGGGACTCGTCAGAAGGGGTTCTCAGGCTCTCGGGAGAAACTTGGAGGGAGAAACGAATTCATGTCTCCCCAATGCACCAGGCCGCAAAGTACCCCAAACCCAGGACGGCATAGAAAAGCTCACAAATGTGAGGAAAGCGTTTTTGAATTCCTCTGGATTTAGAAGACTTAAAAAAGACCCAAGGTGACGTTTAAGCAAGAACTGGGGAACAATCGTGTTAACGTTAGGTGATGTGTTTTAAATGAAGGTATGCCGATGAGCCAGGTGTTAATTTAATGGCTCGGAGGGGGTCATTTCTCCTACCTCTCTCCTTTCGTTAAGCAAAGTAGCTTCTGGCTGGGCTTGACGCCTTGTAGGACATCGAGCCTAGAAAATTTGGTCGCATTATAATGATTTCCCTTCTGTATTCAAGTGTGCCGGCTTCTAACCAATGGGCAGAAATTAAGATTTTCCCTTAAAGGCGTCAACACAATTTAAAAGCGATCGAACCATATGGACGTGTTACATTCGAAATTGTCGTCTGGGTCAATCGTAGTTTAAAAGTGAACTTGTACTAAAATCCTGCACTTTCATAAAGAGCCCACAGCCCACGTGCTTATGCTCCTAAGTTACCCATGGCTTCGAAGCTGTAAGACGGCGCTCTTTTTGAAAGGTACTGCATATTTGTTTGGCTTTTTTTCCTACCTCTTCAAAAATGCTTCTACCTTTTGGCCTCTCCATTTTAAGGAACTATACTTGTCTTTCCATCAGCAACTTTCATTTATCTGGGTTGACTGCAGACCGTGAAGTCTTCATATGCAAGAGGAGGAAGCCATTTCTGAGGTTTCCCCCAAAATACGTATATTTTTGAATGGCACGTGTGACCCCTTGACCTTGACGGCCAACCCCTCATCACATTTGTAGGTGTGTTCGCTTAGAGCTAGCGCGCGCTCTGCACACGTGCCGTGCGTTTTGCGTGTGGGGCTCCGAAGGCGGTCACCGTGGAAGGAGTTTTCTCTGGGCTGTTTGTAAAGCGGAACCAGGCAATGAGCAGGTGCCGGTAGGGTCCGGGCTGGTGTGCTCCCCCGGGGACGCCGCCCAGGGGGTGGCAGACCAGGTGTGGCACAGAAGAGCCACAGGGGCTCTCCAGATTCCCCTGAGGGCGTCGGGCGCCCCGGTTGGCCAGGCGTCCCCACCAACTCTTGAGGATTTCCAAGTGGGAGGTTGCCGTGGGTGTGATGCATCCACTTCCCAGAATCGTAGCCTCCCTGCTGGGCGTGGCCGCAGGGCCACCTGCTGTCCCCAGACATCTCCCCTGCTGCACCCTGTAGGCTCAGCGCACCTGAAGGATTATCTCTCTTCCCTCGGGTCCTGTCCCCTGCCTGAACCGCCTCAGCTGTAGCCACTCTTGCTGATTAGGGAATGATTACAGCGTGGGCTTCACAAGGGCGTCCTGAGGTTCAAGGCGAAAGCCTTTGGCTCCAGTGGGGTCCTGCTCTTGATCACTCCGTTCTGTCTCTGTTGGGTTTCCCAGCTGAGCCCGCCTGTCCCCTGCACCGTGCTCCCGACCGCCCCTCCCCCCTTCTCCACGGTTCTGCAGAAGAAACTCCTCAGTCTCCCTTCTTAGCCGAGCTGCCCGGGGGTCCTCCTGCAGCTTCACCGGTAGTGTGTGGGGCGCTTGCCGGGCACCACGTGATCCGCAGAGAGCCCTAGCGACCGCCCCCCGCTGCATGATCCCACTGTTAGGTGAGAAGAGGGGTGCCTGGGGATGAAAGAGGAATTAAGTCCAGACACATCCGTTTTTCGTATTTAACGGGGTGGGGGCAGGGGACAGAGGTGACGCGAGACAAGGCCAGTGGCCAGCTCCCCGCTTCT
>NW_011889428.1:152258-155176 GCF_000151845.1 Pteropus vampyrus | reverse complement strand
TCCAAAATAACCTTCATTTAAGCCCCAAATCCTCTTGCTGTATGATTGACATACAGTGAGATTCCCTCACCTTTTGGTTATTCTTGACTTAAAAAACAAAACAAAACCCAGCTTTCTTGAGATGTACTTTATACGGCGTACAATTCACTCATTTATAGTGACAGTGCTTTCTAATATTATTATTATTTTTTTTAACAGTAGTGTTGAGTGTTTCCCATTTCACTGACGGAGCCTCCTGCCTGCTGTTGGTGACCGGGGTGCTTGCTTCGTGCGCTGTGCACATATGAGGCGTGCTTTCTCTGTTATTATGGGGAGACGGGAGAAGTTTCCAGTCCTCTGTAAGTAACCTGCCATCCGACGCAGATGTCGCTACTCATCGCGAGAAGGACAGGGAGGGAAGAGTGTGTGCCACGTGTACCTTAGGGACTGTGCTCTGTGCCTGCAGGAACGTCACTGGGAATACACCACAGTTCCACCCCACGAGCCCACTGAGTGAGGCCGGCCCTGCCTGCCTGATTGTGACGGAGTCTTTGGGGGTGTTACTAAGCAGACCCCGCCTCGGCCGAGAGTGGCGGACACCCATAAACACGCGACGAGGAATTCTAGCGGAAAAATACTTTTGGTTTTGCGAACATCGCCGTGTGATCTTTAATTATGCCCGGACGGTGGGACTTGGCTCCGATGTCCCGGTCAAAGTTAATAATGAAGGACAGTGTCCTTTATGTCGTGTTTGTTTAGAGGTAAATATGTCTCGTCTTTGATGTTTGGTATCAAACAGTATTAGAGAACAATGTGCTCTATGTTCTTTTTGTTTGGCTATAAATACACTTGTCTCTTGAATTCGATATCTCGGTCTCTCTCCAGGATCTCTGGGGAAGGGGTTACAGAGAGAGATATTTTAACGGACTCACGCTTTTAAGAGGATCAGCCTGACGTCACTCAGGTCACGTTCGTGGAGTCTGTGACAAAGATTGGTGCACCGAGGGGCAGAAACACGAACGTTTGAGCTCATGCGATGAACTCCCCGAGCGATTTTGAGTGATTCACTCTTTACGGGAGACTGGCGCCAAATCGCCGGGCCGGAATCCGCCCGCGCGGGCCTGAGCCCACACGGTACCCCAGCCACAGGCAGCCTCGTCGTGTCGGTAACGAGCTGTGACGACTCGAAGGCCATCGTCATAGGAATCCTCTCCTGCGATGACTTGGTGCTTCTAAAGTGCCTATCCAGCGTGCATCACGGTACTTACTAGTTTTGTGGCACTTTAAGTGTATTGCACAATTCTCGCTTGGCCGGGCGGCGGAAGTGAGGGCTTCCGTCGCGTGCTGTGAGTGTCGTCTTGACAGTGCCCCGGGAAGTTAAGTCCCGTGTGCTATGCGCAGGTCATGATTACGCAGTGAGCCCATTAACCTCCCCAGGGTGGGGTGGGGGGACGCATCGCATGGAGCCGCAGAGCAAAATGATGTGGAGAGCGGAGGCTGCTGACTGAATTTTCACGATAAAGACGACATCTTTCTAGCTATTGCGCCGAAGCGGTGACTTGCTTTCTCTTCGGGTGGTGGGACAAGAGCCATCTCTCTCTACGAGGAACGGAAGAGCAGATTCTGTTGGCTGAAGGCTTTGTCGCGTGGCGAAGACTCCCGGAGTGGTTTCGACCCTCCGCGTTACTACTGCTGATTCTTTTTCCGTCTGGGAAGGTCCGTCCGCTGGTTCCTCCCGGAATTGCCAGAGATCCTGAAGTTCTCTGCGCGTTGAGTCCGGGGAATCAGGATTTACCGAGCGCTGACTTTGAGCAGAGTCCGTGGTCGGGGTCGGGTGGGGTGGCTTGGTCCTTGAAAGATCCACCGTCTTTGGTAGTGTGCGTATGTTAGCGACAGAGATGTCCCGGCACTCCCGTTCGGGCATGCTGAAGAGCTCGCTGTCGCAGGTAGGCAGGGATGCAGGACGAGCACTGACCTGATATTGCGTCCACCCTGCTCGTGACATCGATGATGATCCGACTACTGGAGAGTTTTGAATCTCCCCATCGGTGGTTGTGTTAGTCCATTTGGGCTGCTCTAACGGAATGCCATAAATTCGGTGGCTTATAAACCACGGAAATTTTATTTCTCGCAGTTCTGGAGGCCGGGAAGTGCAGGGTCGAGGCCCTGGGCAGATTTGGTGTCTAGGGAGGGCCCGCTGCCTGGTTCACAGTGGGTTGTCTTCTCGCTGTCTTCACGTGGCGGAAGGGACTAGGGAGCTCTCCGCGGTCTCTTTTATAAGGGGACCGATTCTGTTCTTTAGGGCTCCACCCCCATGCCCTAATCCCCTCCAAAGTCCCCACCTGCAAATACCATCACATGGGACATTATGAATTTGGGAGATCACAGACATTCGCTCTATAGCATGATTATGCAGACACAGAGAGACAGAGACAGGCGGGCAGCATTGTCTGTGACCTAGCAGCCGTGCCGTGTCCCCAGAGACAAGTCCAGTAGACATGATACATGAGACCGGTTTTCAGATTCACGGGTCGGACATGAGTTTGGGCACACGTGGTGCGGTGGTGGTTACTGGTGATCGCGCTGACGGTCACTCTTAAATTCTGCTTCTGATGCCGCCCTGGAAAAGAGAGTTCTTCTTCAAGGAAACCTTTGTGGAGCCGCTCGAGACACCAAGAATTGGTAGTTCTGGGTGTCTTGGGGAAGTAGCACTTCGGGGTAAGGGAAGCTTGGGGACAAGGGAGCACAGGCAGGTCACTTTAAGTGCAGACAGAGATTTGTGGAAAGGTGTCGGGGTTGGCACTGGGCTCAGTGAGAGAGAGAGGCCGGCCGTGGACGCGTAGCCGAGGTGTAAGGCAGGACAACGTTCCAGGTTCCCAGTTGGCGTGGGTGTGGCCAGTGGGAGGACAGTGGACCACGCAGACCAGGCCACTGGGCAG
>NW_011889428.1:146285-150934 GCF_000151845.1 Pteropus vampyrus | reverse complement strand
GGACACTCACCCACGGACCTTAGGTGTTAACCTCTTGGGCGGGTGGTGCTGCGTCTGACGTCAGGTTCCCTTAATAGTTTAAACATAAAGATTTACGGAGACTGGAGATTAGACTTAATCTGTCTGGTTTCTTTTATTTATTTTGTTTTTTATTGTCTTCCCTCCCTCGAAGGT
The DNA here is from genome assembly GCF_000151845.1 of Pteropus vampyrus. Taxonomy (NCBI): domain Eukaryota; kingdom Metazoa; phylum Chordata; class Mammalia; order Chiroptera; family Pteropodidae; genus Pteropus; species Pteropus vampyrus. Next base: position 150,760 of record NW_011889428.1, on the reverse strand, counting down.
CCAGGCCTTGGTCGCAGGCATGCAGCCTTTCTGGCTGGTTTTTATGTCACTTTTCTTGTAGTAAACACTTGATGGGAGGTTCCGGCTCCGTCCTATGAGTGTGTTTCCTGGATGCTGTTTGTTCTGTGCTTTTGGTGGTTTGGAGGGTGTCACGTGTCTAAGCCCCAGGCCGTGCTTATCGTCCACTGCTGCACCTGAGGTCTGCGTGATTGGCCTTGGGTGAGTGAGGGTGGCTGGGAAGAGATCGCATGGCTGGACGCCAAGGTGTGTGCATGTGCAGGTCCGGGGCACCGCCCCGCAGCACCAGGCCGGCCTGGGACAGCGGAGCGGGTGGCGTTCACAGTCCTTCGTGCCCAAGAAAGCTGCCGGGGAACAGGACGCTCAGGCAGCAGGAGGGACCGGGAACGGCAGGGGACGGGAGACTCTGGGAAGAAGGAACGACACACTTGATTCCTGTCCTCTCTGGGTTTTTCGGTGTCTGCAATGACGTCTGGGGATGGAAAGGGCATCTGGGCGCATGGACGCTGTTTCAAATGCAGACGGCTTCGTCCCAGGACTGTGGTCCCAGGAAGGTCCCAGGTCCAAAGGAGCGGGCGGTGGTCTGGGGTGACCGGGGGTCGGTCTGGGCCGAGGCTGCCCCTTGCAGTACCGTGTGGGCACCTCGTCGAGTTGACGTGTTGCCACGTTGGCTTGCAGACCAGGAGGACGGAGCTGACCGTGTTTGTGAGGTCGCTGCGTGCCCTCGGTGCCAGGAAGCGGGGGAGGGTCCTGCCGCACGGCCGCTGAGTCAGTGGCGGGGTGTTCGGTGACGGTCCCCGCTCACGGCTCCTCTCTCCTTGCGACTGACTGCTCGTTCTTTGTCACTTGGCTGCCATCTCGCCGTCTCCGGGAGCGTGAGTCTCCTTCCCAGATGGCTTCGTTCATCTGTGTTTTGTGCTCTGCCAAGAGCAGTTTGTGGGAGCGCTCCCGTGTCGTTCCACGAGAGCGTTTCGAGACGTCTCTCTCGGCGCCAAGCCGCCCTTCTGGTCCCCGCCGTGGCACGTGGTCACCGTCACGCCGTCTGCGGGCGGCACGCGCTGCGGCCGGTCGGTGCAAGACACGTCCGTTGCATCTTCACACCTGCTCCGTGACGTCACGGGAAGGGCATGTGCCGTCAGTTAATGGCAGGTGACACTCACGGGCAGGACGCAGACCGTGAGAACCGCATGGCCGCGGCGGGCTCCGGAGGGTGCCCGGGCACGGAGTTGGCTCCGGGTCGCTTCTTAGAAGTCACGGCGGCTGCCAGCACGGCAGAGCGTGCAGACCGTTTGTGTGTCCACGACAGGTGGCAGCGGCGGTGCAGGAATGATTTGGCCCGGGAAGTGGGCGGCTTCTCATGCGGGCGTGGGGCCTTCCCGCCCTGTGGCCAGAGGTCGTGTGAGGTCATCAGCATCACTCTGCCGTCGTCGGAGGTAACACGTCACTGTGCCAGCCGGGATTCGGGTTTGGGGATGGGGACGAGTGTCTCATGGACTAGGTAGGTCACCAAGACAAAGAATGAGGTAGGGGCGGCGCGTCACAAGAAATTACGTACTGTGGGTGGCACCGAGTCACGTGACTGAGGCATTCTGGTGCCTGGTCGACAGAGTCAGAGGTCACAGGTGACGGGCAAAGTCGGAGGGCTTCTCGGTGCCCTGTGGGCTGTGCCGGGATCGGTCCTTGGTACTGGGATGGCCATCATCCTGCAGGTGACGGCCAGCCAGAGAGACGGTTTCTGGCAGGGGTCCTTTATGCACAGTGAGGGGCCCGGAAGACGTTTCTGCAGTCACCAGTGCTCGAGGTGTTCTTTGGGGAAACCTCCAATTTAGTGACAAACTGCAGAGGATGTTGCCGTTAGCCAGTCTAAGTCTGTATTTTTTGCGTATCTTTGTCTTGCTGCCGTCGAAAGGATGTAAAAACGCCTTTTTTTTTTTTCCGGTCAGTTTAATCAAGTCCGAATGCAGGATGCATTTCCGCCCCGTGTCTAACGTTGCTTCTCCCTTTCTGGTTGCAAATAAAGGCGGAGTGTGCTTTTTGTATGAGGCGCACGATACGAACAATTAAAGGGAAACTTTCACTGGCCAGGATGAAGAAGTCGCTTGGGAATCAAGCAGTAGATGGACGGAACGAAACCAAGACAGGAAAGCAGAGTTGTTTGGTGGAATTTTAACTCTGACTGGACCGGTGCAGCATTCTCGAAGCAGATGCTTGTCAGGTCCTGATGGTGCCACCCGGTTATCGGTGAATTTTTTATTCGTTAAATGTGATCCGCCTGGGGTGGGGAGTCACTGCGTTGGGCTGGGGGGTTTAGGGGCAGCGTTGGTGGCTCAGGACTCTGTCTCTGGTGAGAAGAAAAGGCTGTGCCTCGCTCGTGAACACACCGGGTTCCAGGTGCCGGCTGGAGGTGACCTGCGGGGTGAATGGTGTCACAGGGAACTGCTTCGGAAGCATATGTCATGGGCGTGACTGTATTTTCTGGGTTCGGCCTTCCTTTTATAGGTTCGTATGCATTTATTTTACACAGTACGTGCTGTTGATTTAGTTAAAAATTTAAGAATTCGAAGGGTATAAGAAAGAAGAAAAATCCTATTTTTTCCTCTTTTCCTTCCTTCCCAGAGTGAGCTCTGTTGCCAGTTCCTTTTGTGTTTCTGCGGATGATCTCCGTGCAGTTACCGCTGTGGTGCGTGTGTCCACACACGTGGACACGTTATTTACGTCCACTTTGGACGCGTTGGTAGACCAGCAGACAGACGTTCCCGTTAAACGAGTGTCCGTTTGGGCTCTTGGTTTTAAGCAATGGACACCGTTTCTGCCCAATTGGAGCCAATTGGAGTTGGTTGGAGTTTATTGGAATTGGTGGCCCCTTGGGAGCCGGTGAGGGGCACAAGGCCAGCAGCAGAGAGCGGGGAAGCTCTGTGGGGCGCAGCAGCAGGAAGCAGGTAGCACAGCTCGGCCGCTTGAGGCAGTTTTCACTGTGGCAGGAACCAACCAGCTGGGCTGGACACTGTCACACTACTGTGTCACCGAGACTCTACCTCAAGATGCAGAGTGTGTGTGCGTGCGTGTGTGTGGGTGTGCGTGTGCGTGTGCGTGACAGAGGCCAGCTGTCATGGAAGGACATAGCAGTGGATGGAGCGGGCGTCACGCGCCCACCTGCGGGCCACAGCGGGGCCGGGTGGAGCAGGATCTGGGCATGGGGCAGGAGGTCAGCGTGCTCTCCGTCCCCAAGCTGGGGACCCACGATGGCATTGACAGTGGCTTTTTAAAGAGCCCTGTGTGCTGCCGCCTGTGCGAAGGCTCTGGGTGTGCGCGTGTCCCCCTGGGGTGGCGTTTAATGGCCACGTGTTCTGCCACGTGGCGGTGCTGGGTCCTGCGTGGCCTCCAGGTGTTACAGAGGCCTCAGCTGAGGAAGCGCTTCACCTGAGAACATCACTATGTGTCCCCTTCAGGAGACCAGAGGGTCGGGGGTTTGCCTGAGGAGCCAGGTCGCTGACCTTGACCGAGACCGGCTGATAAAGTTCCGTGCAGACTTCGCTACGGTCTGAGTCACGTCTGGACAAGTCCGCTGAGCTTCGCAGCCCCCGGCCCCGCAGCTCCCTCCACCCTGCACACTTTCCACTCGGCAAGAAGTGGAAGTCGCAGCTTTCACCGTGGCCCTCGAAGCAGCCCTGCCACCCACTGCCGAGCCGTCCAGGGCCTGCGCGTGTCAATGCCGTCGGGAATCCGTCAGCTCTCCCGACCACGTGCTGAGCGCTGCTGTTGGCTCAGTCACGAGCACGGGAAGTTCGCTTCTCTCCCAGGGTCTGTGGAACTTTCCAGGCGGTGTCCCAGCTGGAGAACCTAGGGCTGCATGGTGCCACGGTGGTTCCGGCCCAGTCGGACATAGTGGAGGTCGCCTGCTTTGTGCCAGGTCTGCCCGAGACTGCAGAGGGACGGGCGATGGTCACGCACGCCCAGCCGACGGCGAGGAGAATCTACGGACTCGGGGAAAGTGTGCACTTAGCTCTAAATACGAAGCTTGGCACAAATGCAAAGTCAGCAGTTTTTTTTTTTGTTTTGTTTTTTTAAACAAGACTAATTTGAACTTTGGTTTTGATATCAGGACGGGCTTGAGTGGGTATTCCGTGGAAGACACACAGTCGCCAGGGGGAGCTGGCGTCTGACAGCGCAAGGAGTTGGTTACAGCCGAGGTCCCTGAACCACCTCCTCCGTGCCGTAGTCGGAAAAATTTCCAACCCGTGGGAAACTTAGAAGAGACAGCTAAGGATTCTTCTGTTCATCAGCTGTCAGCATTTCGCGAAATTCGCTTTCTCTGTGTCGCGCGTTAATTGTTTTGTTTCTTTTTTCTCTTTCCCTTTTTGCCCCTGAATCTTTGGAGAGTGAGGATATTGTTTAAAAGATAAAACACATTTACACGGTGCACCAAAAACCCCTCTTCCGTGCTCATTCCTCCCACA
>NW_011889428.1:145037-145980 GCF_000151845.1 Pteropus vampyrus | reverse complement strand
TAAAGTTCCGTGCAGACTTCGCTACGGTCTGAGTCACGTCTGGACAAGTCCGCTGAGCTTCGCAGCCCCCGGCCCCGCAGCTCCCTCCACCCTGCGCACTTTCAACTTGGCAAGAAGTGGAAATCGCAGCTTTCACCGTGGCCCTCGAAGCAGCTGTGCCACCCCCTGCCCAGCCGTCCAGGGCACGCGCGTGTCGATGCCGTCGGGAATCCGTCAGCTCTCCCGACCACGTGCTGAGCGCTGCTGTTGGCTCAGTCACGAGCACGGGAAGTTCGACCGCTTCTCTCCCAGGGTCTGTGGAACTTTCCAGGCGGTGTCCCAGCCGGAGAACCTGGGGCTGCGTGGTGCCACGGTGGTTCCGGCCCAGTCGGACATAGTGGAGGTCGCCTGCTTTGTGCCATGTCTGCCCGAGACTGCAGAGGAATGGGTGATGGTCACGCACGCCCAGCCGACGGGAGGAGAATCTACGGACTCGGGAAAGTGTGCACTTAGCTATAAATACGAAGCTGGGCACAAATGCAAAGTCAGCAGTTTTTGTTTTGTTTTGTTTTGTTTTTTTTAAACAAGACTAATGTGAACTTTTGTTTTGATATCAGGACGGGCTTGAGTGGGTATTCTGTGGAAGACACACAGTCGCCAGGGGGAGCTGGCGTCTGACAGCGCAGGGAGTTGGTTACGGCCGAGGTCCCTGAACCACCTCCTCCGTGCCGTAGTCGGAAAAATTTCCAACCCGTGGGAAACTTAGAAGAGATAGCTAAGGATTCTTCTGTTCATCAGCTGTCAGCGTTTCGCGAAATTCGCTTTCTCTCTGTCGCGCGTTAATTGTTTTGTTTCTTTTTTCTCTCTCACTTTTTGCCCCTGAATCTTTGGAGAGTGAGGATATTGTTTAAAAGATAAAACACATTTACACGGTGCACCAAAAACCCCTCTTCCGTGCTCATTC
>NW_011889428.1:144380-144987 GCF_000151845.1 Pteropus vampyrus | reverse complement strand
CTTCCGTGCTCATTCCTCCCACACCGTTTCCACTGACCTCTTCAGTCCATTTTCATTCCTTTCTGTTTGTTTTCTATATATATATTTTTTTGCATCTTTCAGTGTTTTTCTAAAGATGCCCCCCTTAAAGATCTATTGATGATTCTTAAATTTACACAAACAAAACGTCACCTCCTTGAGTAGGTTTTGTGACCACCCCAGTCATGAATGAAGCGTGAAACTTAGGAAAATCGATCAAGACCCTCTAGGGCGCTTTAGTCATGAGGGTCTTAGAATGTTCGCAGAATTGAAATGTGGGGCCTTTGTAAAATTTCATGAGAACCGATCAGAAATTATGACAATGGCCAATACACTGTAATCTGTCCAACATCTGCTGACTCATGGATGCGTCCTGTTTTAGTATTAAATGTTTCAGGATCCATTAAGCTCAATTTGCAGGATTTTTCGTGCTTTCGGGATTATAAGAGTTCCTCCAAGGATACTGTACAAAGAGATGCAACTGAGACCCTTGATGATCCCTGGGCATTCGTGTTGATGTGTGACACACCCATTATCCCTAACCAGTAACGCTAATTTTGATGTATACGTGTGCAAACTAAGGCATGAA
>NW_011889428.1:140188-143705 GCF_000151845.1 Pteropus vampyrus | reverse complement strand
GCGAAATTCGCTTTCTCTCTGTCGCGCGTTAATTGTTTTGTTTCTTTTTTCTCTCTCACTTTTTGCCCCTGAATCTTTGGAGAGTGAGGATATTGTTTAAAAGATAAAACACATTTACACGGTGCACCAAAAACCCCTCTTCCGTGCTCATTCCTCCCACACCGTTTCCACTGACCTCTTCAGTCCATTTCCATTCCTTTCTGTTTGTTTTCTATGTTTTTTTTTTTTTTGCATCTTTCAATGTTTTTCTAAAGCCGCCCCCCTTAAAGATCTATTGATGATTCTTAAATTTACACAAAGAAAACGTCACCTCCTTGAGTAGGTTTTGTGACCGCCCCAGTCATGAATGAAGCGTGAAACTTAGGAAAATCGATCAAGACCCTCTAGGGCGCTTTAGTCATGAGGGTCTTAGAATGTTTGCAGGATTGAAACGTGGGGCCTTTGTAAAATTTTATGAGAACCGATGAGAAATTATGACAATGGCCAATACACTGTAATGTGTCCAACATCTGCTGACTCATGGATGCGTCCTGTTTTAGTATTAAATGTTTCAGTATCCATTAAGCTCAATTTGCAGGATTTTTCGTGCTTTCGGGATTATAAGAGTTCCTCCAAGGATACTGTACAAAGAGATGCAACTGAGACCCTTGGTGATCCCTGGGCATTCGTGTTGATGTGTGACACACCCATTATCCCTAACCAGTAACGCTAATTTCGATGTATACGTGTGCAAACTAAGGCATGAAAAAGGCACCGTTTAAGGGGTAAGCAGCGTCATTTATATAAAAAACGCCACTCCTTCTTGTGTTCAGAGGTGTCAGTTGTCCCAGACATAAGTTCCTTAGCACACACAGCACAGAGAGCCTTTGGGGCCCAGAAAGCCCTCCGCCTCTGCCCCTCCTCCTCCCTGCTGTCCAAGCCCGGGGTCCCGTCTGTTGCTGCTGGCCTGGCATGTCGTCTTCCACCCAGGCCCGGAGCTGGGCCAGCAGGTTCGGCCACCAGAAGGTGGCGGCTGCCCGCGCTGCTCCTGGGGTCTCATGCTGCAGCCCCCTGCCAGACCCTGCCCGCTGCCTGTCTTCGTGTAGCCGAGAATGCTTTTGACATTGTAAATGGTTGGGGGAACATGTCAGGAGAGGAGTATTTCATGACGTGTGGACATGACAGGAGGTTCACGTTCGGGCGTTCGTAAGATGTTGACTGCATCACTGCAGGTGCGTTGTCTGTCCTGTTACCTCGTCTCTATGTCACATTCTCAATTTTGCCCTTCGGCTCAGCAGACCTGAAGGATTTCCCACTCAGCCCTTTCTGGGGGGCAGCCAGCCCCAGCTCTGTGGTCTTGGACCTTCAGGTCAGATGTTGGAGGGCGGCTTGCGTCCTGGGCTGTTATAAGAGCCACTCAAATTCTTATGTTTCATAACCCAAAAAGACGGGGACGTGTTCGCTCCCCCGAGGGGACCCAGCAGGCTTCATTGCAGACCGGACTTCCATCCACCGTGCTCACCGCGGCACGGTCTGCGGTGCCTTCACCCGCCGGAGCTTCAGAGCTTGGGACCCTGTGCGTCGGGCGTCCAGTTTGACTTGGACGCCTCGCCGTCCGGACTCAGTGATGTGCAGCCATTAATTCGTTTGGAACTTCGTACTGAAGAAGTCCTGAGCCGACTCCGCTGTGCTCAGATCCTCGAAGCAGCGTGAAAGATTCGTTTCATTCAGCCGTCAGCCTGGAGAAGGGTGTCTGGGAAAGAGTAGACACAGGTGACAAAGTGCTCGGAGGGATAGACACAGGTGACAAAGTGCTCAGAGACGACGGGCAGACGTGGCATGTTCCGTCCCCTGGTGCCTGGCCAGCGGGTTCCGTCTGAGAAACGCCTAGGGGCCCCTCACTTCTGATCTCGGCCGCCTGCCTGGGATTCTAGAAATAGCTCTCTCCCGCCCTGCCCCAGGTTCTGGGCCGGGATGGTGATCGGGGAGAGAAAATGTCGGATGGAAGGGGACCTGTCCTCGCTGGACTCGCAGTTAAAAGGAGGCGCGAAGAGCTTTGATGTTCTGTCTCTCTCGGTTGCCAGGAGTGCGTTTGATTCTCTGTCCGCAGGCCCAGGGGAAATAAACAGTCGTTTAAAGCAACTTACAAACATTGCGGTCCGAAGAGAAGGAGACGAGATCTGGGTTAACGGGGGACCGGCTCCCTCGTCCTGTCCCCGACGTGATGGCAGGCCTCGGCGTGGAGCTACGGAGAGAAAGCGGTTTCGTGTTTTTGTAAGACTCCAAAATCATCTGGAAAATACTTTTTTTTTTTTTTTGCGGGGAAAAAGGACTCCTGCAGAATTTCTTCGCAGAGGCTTGCACGTTGGTTATTTGAGCAGAATGTAGGTCAGAAACGTGTGATGCAGAATTGAAGGCAGTTCGAAGACGTCCCGAAGAAGGTGGTTCTGACCGCGGCTCGTCGTGATCTGGGGGGGTCGATCGTCCTGTTTTCGGGGGCTGCGTGCGCCTGAAACCGCCTCCGCCAAAGCCCGTCTGGGGACGCTGGGAGCTCAGGGCGGAGGCTCACCTTCACCTCCGGGGGCTGTCGTGTGTGTGGGGAACATCTGGCGGCGTCTGCAGACATTTTTGCTTGTTCCAGCTGGAGAGTGGGCGGGATGTTCCCGGCGTCCCGTGGGCGGAGACCCCATATGCTGCCTGACGTGTTGAGCGTGACAGCCCCCGCCACCGTGAGTGACCCGACCTCAAGTGGCCCCAGTGCGGGGGTGGAGAAGCTCTGGACTGGAAAATGTCGTAGAGCCTCCCTTTGTGAGTTTTTTTTAAATGTTAAGTAATTTAGCCGTGTATAAACACGCACGTGCACACACACACACACACACACACACACACACACACACTGCCGTGGGACTGTGCCCTGGCATCCACTTTTTAAATGAATACCCAACATGTGCCCAGGGGATTGTAATTTCCTGTCACTGCTGCCTATGTTGATGCCGTTGGTGACAGTGACATTAAAACCTCTTTCGTTCTTGTGCTCGAGCGTCGATGAGGTAGGTATTTTCATACTCTCCAGAAGCTTCACGTCGCTCGCATTGGTCCTTGATGCTTGTGGGAGGCGGAGTGACGGCCCTCGGAAGATGGCCCAGTCCTGGCCTCGAACCCACGCCTGGGTTACCGACCACGGCGAAAGGGACTCTGTGGGTGCGACTCCGAGATCTCGCGATGGGGAGGTGACCCCGTTGGGTCCAGAGTCCCCACAAGGTGTTTCTAAGTGGAAGGACGGAGGGTCGGGGTAAGAAAGAAGGGGTGGCCACCAGAGAGGTCGGGGTGATGTGGGTTGCGGGCCAGGGAGCTGGACACGGCGAGGAAACGATTGTCCCCTGGAGCCCCCAGAAGGCGTGAAGCCCTGTGACCTAGACATCTGACCTCCAGGACTCTGCCACAATAAGGCTGTGTTGCTTAAAGCAGCTAAGTTTGTGGTGGTTGGTACAGGAGCAATAGGAGACTAATACAGCAGGTAAACTAGCCTAGGAGTGAC